>NC_048894.1:137653403-137931570 GCF_011077185.1 Oxyura jamaicensis | reverse complement strand
TCTCTTCTCTTCTCTTCTCTTCTCTTCTCTTCTCTTCTCTTCTCTTCTCTTCCAGCTTCATTTCCAGATTAGCCGGACATTTTTAGCCGAGAGCGATGTGGTAACCATTTATTCTGTGAGGACGTTCCCCTTAAAGGCAAGCTTGCAGCACTAAAGGTCTCACAGGCTGTGCGGAGGGCTGGCAGCAGTTTCTGAGCAACCGCCAAAAATATGTTCTTGCAGCAGCATTTCCACACTGATGGCACTACAACAGAGGCAGCCCCGCTACAGGCGGAGGCAGCGAAGCCACGTTTTGGCAGAGCCTGGAATTCCGACCGCATAGATGCAAGGGTAGCTGTCCTTTTTGCCGTTTTATTCTTCTTTGCCCAAGGCGGTGATGAGGATTATGTTCATATGGCGAGTAAAAACAGTCCTAATAAAAATATCCCAGGTCTTTATCCTCTCACTTTTATCTCGCCCCAGAATTATCCGCATCACTTTGAAGTGCCTCTCTGAAGCCAGGAGGAGACCGCTGTGGTGCTGGGAAGGCGACTCTTTGGTAGTTGCTAGTTCTGCGGCGGGGAGAAGAGAAACCCCTGCTGCTGCTGCTGCCTCAGCTCTGCTGGTGGGGGGAGAGAACGAATGCCGTGGATTTTGCACCCTTTGCAGCTGGGGCTGAGAAGGAGTTTCAGATGACTTGTGCAAAGGGCCTACAGTTCCAGGGTAGCACATGCCAGGAGGGACATTCTCTTCTACCTAGCTAATTCTGAAAATATAATCTGCAGCCGCTGGCTGATCCCAGGGAGCCTCACGCGTGTACAGTGCTCGGCTGTCGGTTGACCTAGTTGTGAGTGCAGGGAGTCGTACACAATAACCGGCCTGTCAAGTGACGGCAGATCTCTCTACCCAAACAAGCAAACAAGAAATTAGAGAAAAGCTCCAGCCACCGATAAGCTTGTAGGGGCACACAGGGCTTGTTTGTTTGGTGTGGGGCTTGTTTTGTCCTCTCCTTGAACCCAGCAAGATGGGTAGGAAGCTGTAGCAAGCTGCAGCACAGAGCTCTCAAGACGCAGTGTCTGAGCATCCGTCCTGCCCTGCATCCTCCCGGGCTCAGTGTCGTCCTGCGAGAGAGGAAACGAAAGGCTGGTGCCTCTCTGTTGTATCACCCCAGTCACAGGCACCAAAATGTGCCAGCGAGACGAGCCGCAGCGCTGGCAGTCCTGTGCCTGCCTGCTGGTGATTTCCTTATCACCGAACATCAGGGGATATTTGGGGAGCACTAATGGGACCTGATTTCAGAGGGAAAACATGTGGCATTTCTGATCAGTGGCTCTCTAAGGAGCGCACAGCCCCTAAAGGATCAGCTGTAAACTTACAGGTGCTGGTCTAAATCCTTTTCACTCCCAAAAGCACGCAAACACAAGAATTGTCCTGTGCTAGCAAATACAATTTCTGCTGCTCCCGTGTGTCTGGGAGCAATGCCGTGTAAGTATTTGGGATGGCATTTTTAAAAAGCTTCAGGAATATTCAGAAAATTATTTTCAGCAACACAACTTTCCTTTCAGCCCCAGGCACGGTCCAGCAGCCTGGGGTAACTCGGTGGTACTGGGGGTGCCACTGCCCCTCAGAGGGGGGCCTGCAGCTGTGGGACAGCCTTGCTTGTAGCCCCTAACACGGATGTGCAGCAGCTTGCTCCATGCTGAGCTTTAAAAGATTCTTCGTGACTGTGTTAAGTAACAAGGATGGGGTTTACAGCATGAAGATGGTTGTTTGCTCAGCAGCATACAACCGACTGGCTCAGCTACCCGACGAGCCAGGCACTTTACTGGGTTGTTTGCTGCCCTAGCCTGTTTCCCATCAGTACTGCAGAGTGTTTTTATCAGGGTATTTTCTTACCTGAAAAATATCTTCAGGTGGAGGGAAGTGGCCCCATCATTTCATCTTATTAAAAAGAAGACCTATAAATACCCCTTCTCAGTTTGGCTGTATCTGAGAGGTGAACACTGTATTTCCAGCGGGATCGGTAGAAGACTGTGATGGGTAACATTCAGGTCAGGGATGCGTTAGATGTATAGCTGCAGCAAGCCTGAGGCAAGCAAAGCTGATCTGCATGCAATATATTCTCTTAATGAATAGACAGATGAAGGAAGGCAGACCTTGCTGTGTTACAGCTGCACTTTTTAGGATCCTAAAGATCACAGGCTCTTTTTGTAACATTTCTGTGAGAAATAAACGCTCCAGGAACCATTCCTCCTACAACAGTGCCAGCGTGGATGGAACTGTGGGGAGAACCTCGTCACCAGCAGGACGAAGGACCAGCACAGAGCTGCTTTTTGTCTGAGTGCACAATCACAGGCCACGGTGCTGGAGCCAAACCTTCTGGACCAGGCCCAGCTCCTGCAGGTGTCACCACGGTGGTGCCTCCACCTCCTCTGAAGCCACAGCTCCTCTCCAGCAGCTCCACCATGCTGGTCCCTGCTCGGTCCCACAGACCTCCTTCCCCCACAGGACTAACTGGGATCCCCTCATGCCCCTGCAGCATGGCTGCACAAGCACACCAAGGTCTGTGCTCCCCACAACAGTGCTGCCAACAGGTCTCTGCACGGATTTCTGCGTGTATCCTTGGAGGTCTGTAGTTTTCTGCTTTTCCCAAATCACGATAGGAGACTGCAAGAATATAACATTGTTTTCTGAGAATATTAGTGCAACAGTTTGGCGAGAACTTTAAACTCAGAGGGTGCAAGAAATGGGAATAGAAGGTGACTTGGGCCTTTTTTTTTTTGTTTTTGGCTTTTAATCATATGTAAAATACCTGATAATATTGCTCACTTACTATGCAATAGAAGTTTCATCTGTTAGAGACAGATGAACAAAGAAGCTAATATCATGCAAGCTCAATCTGTGCTCCAATACCTGTCTGGATGTTAAAAATCCACCTCTCTGCTCCTGCTGGGTGGCTCTGCCTAGGATTTGGGCGGCTGAGGCTCACTGTGAGCACCGCATGCAGCACCCAGGGCACGGCGCGGGCTGAGCGTGGGCTGAGGGCTGGCGCTGCTGCGTGGGGTCCTGCTCCCCCCCTGAGGAGAACCACAAGGCACAGGGGAGCAGGAATCAAAGCACAGCCATTGCAAGATTTTCTACAATGTTTTAAAAGGGCTGTTTGTTATAATCGGTTGTGGATGTGGAAATGTTTTGTTTGTTTGTTTGGTTGTTTGTTTGTTGTTGTTGTTGTTGTTTTTCCTCCTCCAGGAGGTGTGTATTAAAAACAACAATTGTGGCTTACTGTGTTTTTTCCTTCATGGATTTTAGGCATAGAGCAGGGCTTTTTACACTGCGATCCTCTTCAGTACCAGATCTAAATAGAGGATACTTACTGTGCACCTAAGATTAAGAAGACATGGTTTCTTTTATGGAAGGAGGCAATTGCAAGGTTTAGGTTTCTTCCTAACAGTTCAGTAACTGCATTGCAAATAGTGTCACTACTTATACCACCCGTATTTACATAGTCTAAATATCACCAAAGAACGTAGGCTGCAAGAATCTGCGTCACAGAAATTCCTTTATCTTGCTCTTTGCTATGCGCAAGAAAAGTCCAGTCACGGTAAAGCGTTCTTTGTTGCAAATTGTGTGTTTAGTACAATGAACGCTCAAGGTACAAACCTGGAAATGATTCCAAGAAGGATTTCCGTCCTGGAGTTCTTTAAATTAATTCTTTGTTCATCATCTGTAATGATTAAATCCTCAGTATTGGTCTGGCATATATGCAAAATTGTGATTGCCCTGGTGTGAACCAAAGCAATGTTTAGTACAATGTAGAGGACGGAAATGATACTCATTATCACAGTGGTACTGATTGTGGCTACCACTGCAATAGCTTTTATTAAATTAATCACTTCAGAAGACACATAATATGTGATTGAACTTATCAAGATGAGTTATTTCTTCTCATCAAAATGAGTTATTTTGTAACCTGCTGGCTTGCAAGAGATGAAGCTGAAAAATAAGACAATTGTAATTGTAATTAGCACCACACATCTGAAGGATATCTTGAACTTCTGCTCCTATTATATCTGAAGTTGTTATGACAAGTTTAACTGTTATGTGGCCTCTGGGGCCAAATCTTATTTGAATAATGGCCATAGTAGAATTAATGTACTTGGAGCATTTATAAAATTCCTCTGCTGAATCTGTGCAGCTAGGATCATCTATGCTTAACTACCATTATTATTATTTTTTTTTTAGAAAAGATTTCTCTCTCTCTAGAAGCACAAGTATTCCTATCTTCAGACATTTCTGGTTGCTCTTTTTCCCCCTGCGGGCTGTAGCTTTCACCTAACTGCATGAACTGTCCCATGTTGTTTTAGATAGCTTATACTCCATGACCGGCACTTCCTAACCCAAATCATTGCAAAAGAGGAGTTTTGATTTTTTGAATTTCATCAATTCCTGCTGTAATTTCAGGGGCCCTCTTATCGTTCCCAGCCTCTCGGCGCACACAACACAATGTAGTTCTTTGACACTAAAGTTGGTGTTCCTCTGTCCAAAGAGACCATCTTGGAATGACTGGGAATGGATGCTCTGCTCCGTATTTTATCTCCTGAAATACGCCATGTTCATTTTGCAGTTATCGTGGTGGATACTAACATTGTTTGTTTTGCTGTATTTTTATTGGTGTTTTGGATGTCGAATTATAAGTGCATTCTTGGCAAGGAGTGTGTGCAGCTCCTGACTCCTCCTCTTAACACTCTCCATCTCTTTGGTTGATGCTGTGACCGCGATCATGGTGGCACCTTCAGAGCATCACTCAAGCACATTAATGCAGCTTTAATTACTGATACAGCCACCCTGTCAATAAACAAGCTATGCTGTACCATCAGATAATTCTTTGTGGGCATTTATGCTTATTTATTCACCCACAGCATAAAGCCACTTGACTTTTGGTAAAGTTTGTTGCTTAATCTCTGTGTATCGTTCTCCATACATTCCCCTCAGAATTTATTCCCCACAGGCTTCTCCAGTCTCATTATGAAAATGTGGATTTCGGGTCTGGCGTTTGTTTTTTTTTGTTGTTGTTGTTGTTGTTGTTGTTTTTTCCCTGCAGCTTCTTTGGAATATCAGGATTCTCATCTGCCTGAAAACCCAAAGCAGTTAAATGCAATTTCAGGCAGTTTTTCTGCTTGAGGGCATGATTTCAGTTTGCTCATTATGACAGCCTTGCAGTACAAGTTGTTATCTGGCACGGGTAGGTGTATCGTTTTGTATTTTCATTGGAATCTCACTCATTTATTCTCTGTTCTGGGAGTACTGAAAGCTTAACATGTCATTAGTAATCTTTGTGGTCTTTTGAAAAATATCAGCTGCATCATTATAACACAAGGAGAATGGGTCTCTCCCAAATGTGTCTCAAGTTCCCCTCCTATTAGAGCATGAAAACTATGAGAAAACTTCATTTTTGGCCCACGCCAAAGCAGTGGCACATAGAACCGAACATTAGCGGCAACTAATTACGCTCTCCAGAGCTTCAGAGCAGCGGAAGACAACATCAGTGACCGGAGGAGGACGAGCAGGGAGTGACCTGGTTTCCCAAAGCTGCACAGACAGCGACGGGAGCCGCGGCTGATGAGGAATGCTAACGGTGTCACGCAGCTGGCATCTCCGTGCCGCCAGCGGGCCAGGCCTGCCCCGTGCTGCTTCCAGGCCGAGTGGTTCCGCTGGCGTGTTCTGCAAGTGGGTAATTTAAGTCTCCTGTATGGCAGGCTGTGGCAATCTGAAACATTAAATGTGCCCTGTGGCTTCCCATGAAGTCTGCCGCTGTCCCATGAAGTCCATCTGGTGCGTGGTAGGAAAAAATGTGGGGAAAAATAGATGGATACAAGGTTGCCGCAGGTGAGGCTTTAACACGGGTCTCCAGAAGAAGACAAAAGCTTCCCTGAGAAATGCAGACCCTTTGGTGTGCTAAAATCAAAGAGCTGAACTCACCAGGGCTGAAGGGAATGCGGAGCGAATATGACGGCAGGCCTGTGCTGCAGCAACAGACTGCTACTGTTGGTCTTGGTGGCCTTCCCTCCACCTGAAAAACAAGCTGCCTGCTGCTTTCTGGTATTTCTGCTGGAAAATCTGAAGTCTAGAAGTCACGCGTCTCCTGTCAAAAATCCTTACGAACGTTGCTATGGCAAAGGCAGGGGTGAGGAACACGCTGCCGAGGTTCACGGCAGCGAAGGGGAGCTCGCTGCGCCAGGCAGCCCTGCCCAGCCACGGCAGCCTCTCGGAGCCCCATTTCTCAGCACCAAGCACCTCGAGGAAATGCTGGCCCAGGCAAAAGGCTGGCAGGAGGCAGGATGGCTTTTGGATGATGGGAGCATTTTTCTGATCAGCATTTAGAAACCAGGCGGCTTGAGAAGACAATAATGAGACAGCACTTCAGAACAAAGGGCACCAACACAACAGTGTCTTAGCCATGGTGCTGCAAGTGGGATTGTGCATGCCAGATCTGTTGTTACAGATTTATGAGTGTATTGTATGTGTGGCAGAATACGAAGGATGATTTGAATGTCTAGTTCATTAATTTTTCTCCACAGAAAAATGATAGGTTACCCTTACATGCCCGTTTCTACTTAGTACTTGGCAGAAGGGACAATCCACAGTTGCTAATTTTTGTGTTATGAAATGAAAGAAGTTTCTCCAAATAGTAAGCAGGATTTGCCATGCCTGCATTTATTCTGAAACCTGAAATAAAAAATATCAAGGTGGAACAGGCCTCCTTCAGCAACAGGAGCAAATCTGAATATGAGTGAAAAACATGATGAATTTTTTAATAGCTGTATTTTTAAAGTAGCTGTGGTAATTTTGTGATTTTCAGTGTATTTTTTTTTTTTTCCTTTTTTAACACTTGAGCCTGTCAGTGTAGTGTGGCACATTAGAAAACTCAATAATCTTTCCACTGTCAACTCTACAGGAAGACTTTGCACAGCACTGGAGATCTGTGTGTCCTGCTTTTGCCACCAAGGAATTTCAATAGGTATTTACATAGCAAAGTCTGGCATTCACCAGTTATACTTAATACCTTGCAGAAATGGTAAAAGTCGGGCAAGTCATTCTTCCTGAAGTCCAGGCACTTACATTTTCAGCCAAAATATTATTTCTGGGATCAGGTGCTCTGCTGCCATCTGTTCCCAGTTTTTATTTTTTAAGGCACTGCATGTGTATTCCTCAGCTGGATTAGGTCCACATCAACAAGACAAATACTGAAGGCAAGGTTTAAAGTGGAAATTCAGAGAGCAGAGTAGTTGGATAAGCTCCACGGTAAGCAACGCTGCATTTCAAGGGCTAACAATTCCTACAATCAAATATTTGTATTCTCAGGGACTACGCTCTTCATTAATTTGCAGTTACCATGATGAACTCATAATAAATTTCAGGGAAGAAGGAAAATAAAAGTAAAGATTTTTCGGGGTAAATATTAGAAGACCATTTTATTTTTACAAATTCCCAGGAAATACACTGAAGGATTCCTGTCACAGCCATGAGGGTCTAGTAGTATGGATTCACTTTCTTGTTATTGTCACAATAGTTTTGGGCAGGGTTGTTGTTGTTGTTTGTTTGTTTGTTTTTCATGTTGTTTGTTTGTTTGTTTGTTCTTTTTTTTTGGCTGGAGGGGATGATGATAGAGACAAGGTTAATTTTCAGTAAATTACATGTGTATTCAAACAACTCCATGGCTGTTCAGTGCAACAGCTGGCTCAGTGCAGGTGAGAGCAAGCCTTCTGAGAGGTCTTATTAACAGTTTTAAGGGGCATTATGTTAACAATGCCATAAGAGCATTTAAATCCAGAAATTCTACTTAAGAATATACATTAAATTAAAGGAATATAAATTAAAGTCATCAGTAACAGGCAGTGTAATTAACATTTCTGATTTATGCAATGATCAGAAATGCATATGAAATTCTTCCAGTTTAAGATTTGTGAAAATAATGATTTGGGCATTGACAATTATTTACTAGATGAAACTCATAGATTTTTTTTTTTTTTTCCCAGACCCCAATAACTCAATTTGAAACTTATCAGTTTGCTATGGTTTACAATATATTAGATGATAAACGCACAAGTATAACCATTACCTTTTTATAATAAATGCTCTGTTGTAAGAAATAATTTAGCATATCATCAAAACAAATAGTAGAACTAATTGCATTCAATTTATCTTTGGCCATGTCCAATCTGGTGTGGTATTTAAAAGTAAACTTTGTCCAGGAATTAAATGGAAGTCATTGAAACTGATTACACTTAAGATTGTGTTTACATGTGGTAAAATCTCAGAAACACAATCCATAGATTATTATTTTAATTAATCTTCTAAACCTCGCTTCTCTTACAGTAAAGGGTAAACATTTCCTTGGCTCCTCAGGGCAAAGCTGAAAGCCCAAAGCCCTGCTCTGTATCTAGAAAGGGATCGGGACGTCAAGAATGAAGGAAAGACACGGTGTCACATGGTAGGAGGAAATCTGAACCCACGCTTCACTTCACGTGTTTCTCTCCTGTGAGGATGACCCACCCGCAGCCCCTCTCCATCACCAGCAGCAGGTTGGGGCTGCTCAGCCCATCTGCACCCTCCTGCCAGCACCCAGCCCAGCCGCGGGACCGCAGCCTCCTCCCAGGTGTCGTGCTGAGGCCCTGCCTCGCCCCGGGAAGGGGCAAAGAAAATTCTAAAATATATAGGAAAGTGATATATAACATGAGAGGAAAGGAGGGTGTAAAGAAGAAACTGGCAATAAGGAGAGGAGAGTGGTGTTTCTGGTAATTAAATGGATTTTTAGGCTGCCTGCCGAGCTCCATCAAGAGGACTCCTTATCAGGGAGTGTAGTGATAGGACAAGGGGGAATGGCTTTAAACTGAAAGAGCATAGATTTAGGTTAGATACTAGGAAAAAACTTTTTACTCAGGGTGGTGAGGCCCTGGCACAGGCTGCCCAGAGAAGCTGTGGATGCCCCATCCCTGGAGGTGCTCAAGGCCAGGCTGGATGGGGCTTTGGGCAACCTGGGCTGGTGGGAGGTGTCCCTGCCCATGGCAGGGGGCTGGAACTGGGTGGGCTTTAAGGTCCCTTCCCACCCAAACCATTCTGTGATTCTATAATTCTAAGTGTGTGGAATTCTGAAAATGTCCCAGTGATCCAGGGAATGTGCTCCTGCCACATCAACGTGTTCATGTCACCATCGATGCCTGCAGGAATCTTATGTGAGGCTGCATACTTCAATCTTCTACTTATTTCATAATGTACCATAAGAAAGAATTAGGTGCCTTGAAATCTTTTAATTGCAGGAAAATGTATTCTAGAAAGCATTCCTTGTTATTCCTTTTCTTGCTGTTTCAAGCATGAACAGAATTATCTGCCTCTTTTGTACATTATCTTTAACAAAACAAACCAATCCTGTTCTCAGAGCGCTAGGCACAGTTAATAGCTGCACACCAGGTTTAGTGGAGATTTTCACGATGGTGATTAGGTGGGGAACATCACAGCACTGTGCTCACTGGTCTGAGCCATAGTTTGCTGTCCCCTGTCCCTGGAGGTCTCTGTGGGGAGGTGAGCAGCGGAGCTGTGATCCCTTTGCAGGGACATCCTGGGGACTGATGGCCAGGCCCAGGTCAGCAGCTGTCGGCAGCTCACACCTCCCGCTCCGTGGTGGCTTTGCCAAGCCTGACCCTTATGCCCCTACATGAGCCCTGGGGCCATACCTTGGGTTTTGGGAAAAGTTAGAAATAACTGAGATCTTCAGGCTTGGCAATGCATCTTCTGGTCTGAGTGTGCACACTGGGCCATGCACCCTCACTGCTGGGTACCAAAAAAGAGGATCAAGCACCAGCCAGAAGATATTGCCCCAGTCTTGTCTGATGATTCCTTCTCATCTAGCTTTCATTTGCATTTCACAATGGTCACATTTAGAGGGTACCAACTATTCTGGCCAGCTGTGATGAAATGCAGTGTAATAAAAATAATCCAGCCCTGTTGCCTTGCTTTGCTAACTTTCCTCATGGTTCTGCATGTTGAGTGGAAGTAGCAAAGCAAGGAGCTGCACTAACACAATATCCCGAGCAGACAACATCCAAAGCTGCTGCTTCACCTTCAGCAATGTCGTGTCTGACCCAGGATGCTGCCTCACATTCTCGAGCAAACTGTGGCTGAAGGCCTGAGCAAAATCAGTTGGCTCAGGGGATCTTAATGGCAAGAAAATTTAAAAGAGATTTTCTTCACAGTTTTTGAGGATCACAGAAAGGCTGAGACTGGGAAAAAAAATTACAAGCTACTAATCTTAGAGATAAGGACCAGTCTCAAGTAGCAGGTACATGACCACAGTTTGCTAGAGATGAAAATACAGCTTGGTTGCATCCACTTAGGGACTCAAAAACTTGCTGACTATCTCTTTAGAGGCCCCAAGTATCAGCAGCACCACTACTGCAGTGCTCCAAAAGCTCTAAAAGCACAAGTTCAGAGCCTTGTAACCCCTCTCTTTGCAGGGACAGATCCTGCAGATCCTTCAGCATCCTCTTCATCGTGTTGTAGGAGTAATGGTTCCATGTTGGTTTCCTTACAGACAGATATGGCATATATGGGTTTTCTTTTTTTCCTTTTTTTTTCTTTTTTTTTTTTCTTTTTTTTTTTTTATGGGGAAAAAATATCTTTTTGAACAAGTCTGTCTTTACTTCTAATACATACAATACAGAAAATTCAGATTCTGGAGGCAGCTAATAGTGCCAGTCTGCTCATCTCATTCCTACTAACATTAGCAAATCTATTCACGCAAGTAAAGTAAACAGGATTTATCTTAAATGGGTCATTTTTTTTTTTTTTTTCCAAATGCATTGTCACTTGCTTTGAAAACACTGAAGGAGTTTGCTAGGTTTTTGTCTGTCTGAGTCCTGCCTCTTTCACCCTAGTAGGAAAAGCCTCTGCCTGGCATCGTGGCTCTCTTATCCCAAGAATGTGCAAGACAATGCTGTTAATCAAACAGAAAATGCAGACGCACGCTCAGAGACATCTCAGGCTGCACTGACGTGCAATCTTGAGAGACTGTGTTCCTCCTTGCTGCTCACGGGTCCCGGGGCGGGGGGGATGACTGCCGCCTCCCAGAGCAGGAAGGGTGGTGGAAGACACAGATGAGTGTGAAGTGCTCCTTCAGGGCTTAGGTGGAAAACTTCCTCTCTGGAGACTGGGAACTGATAGAGCTCATGCTCGATGAAATGCCCTAGCAGCCAAGGAAGCTCAGCCAAACTGCTGTGGCTGCTGTGGGATTCTCTATCTAGAAAATATGAGCAGAATCCATTTGTGTTCGGCAAGCTGAGAGGTGACTGACAAGAATTACTAGCAAGCAAAGGAGCCTGACAACACCCTTAATCATTGCATGGAGCTAGAACCAAATTTGGGGAAGACTACTTACACAAATCCTACAAGGCTGAGCAAAACCATCTGGAAAGAAAAGATTCCTTGAAAATGCAACAAAGAGCAACACGTATGTATGATGAGAATATTTAGCAGAAAAGACTCTCTCCATTATAAAAACACCAGTAACATCACGTACTATAGTTTTTTAACCTCAATCAGAAGGCTTGGATGGTAAGCAGACCACTTCATCCCACATTAGTGCTTGGACTGATGCATTTTTAAGTTGACATAGTCTTATCACTGTTGACTAGTCCACTCTCCTGGGAACAGATACCTCCTGTTTATCCACGGAGGGAAAACTCGTTCCTCTTCTCTGATCAAAAGATGTTTGTAATGAGAAAAGATAAATTCCACTGAGGCCAAACCCTCGGCCACTGGCTGATCCTGCAGGTTTTCATGATGATCTATGACACACGGATACAAGGAACTAGAATGTGAGTGATTAATGTACAACTAAACACCTACCACAGAACGAGCCCAAGTCATTTCTAACCTGGGCTGGGCTTAGGCACATTTCCTAATAGTAAAAAGTCCATATCCTGTTGCAGACACTTAAAGCTTTTGGATCTTCCTGCCCTTTACTAACTAATACAGTGTAAAAATGCAGGTCACTGGACACTAAAGTAATGCTCATATTTTAATACCATCTTCAATGGTCCTTATTCAAGAGCTCAGATTTTTAGTTCACAATCATTTAGTTTTAGTTTCTGGCCATCCGGTCTAGATTTTAGTAGAGGTGAATTACATTCTAGCGTTGGACCATCAGGAGAGCATAGCTGTAAAAGCAAAACTGGGCTTATGGCATATTCCTGGATACCAATAAAACAAGACTGAATTTTCTGTTGCTATTTTCTTCTACCTTTGATATTGTAAAACAACTGCAATTTAATTTTACTTGCTTATGGTACCTTTATATAGCACTTTGAGCCACTGTTCCCATGAATTTTCCATGTGTGACATCACCCCATGAGCATCTGTAGAAGCTAAGTCAGCCAAAGTGATGAGCTGGGATATAATCCTTTTTTAACCTTTCCTTTGTGCAAATCGCTTAGCTGGAGTATGAGATCTATTCTCTAACTACTCACTGCATAAATTATGCTTTATCTTACTCGTCTTCTGAAACCAAGCTAATCCAAGCCCGGACTTTATTTCTGCCCCAGTTATTTTGGTCCAACAAATGACTCAGTAAATATAGGCGAGAGGTGACTGCTGTCTGTGAGTTAAGGCAGAGTTGTCTTTTCTTGCACCACCTCTGGACTTTTACTAATTGGGAATCATTTCTCCAGCTGGTTACCAGTGTTTCTTTCCACTGGACAGGAACAGTGATAGCTCTAAAGCCTGCAGCAAGGAAAAAGGTGCAAAGATTGGAGGACCAAATAGACAGTACTTCCAGAAGGTCCTATTTATACAGGCCATTCCACTTAAAAGAGAAACTACTGGAACTCTGGTATATCTATTGCATGGTGGGAATAAGAGTTCCAGATCTCTCACTGCCCTCATGTTCCTTTCCTCATGTGTCTGCCCTGTGCACAGAAGTTCCTGCCCTAAGCAGCTCAGACAAAAATTAAATTTTGACCGACTCTTTCCTCCTGCCTTAACGTCCTGCTGGACAGCTACAGATTGCTAACTATTCCTGGCACCGAATGCCTCCGCAAGGATGAGAAGCCAAGAGAGGAACCGTATTGCCAAGTTCAAGTGTTCAGAAATTGCAGTAACCTTTTCCCTACAACAAAAGTGGATCATTATATGTGTTTGCCTTCTGTTGTTCTGAGTTTTCAGTAAACATGTTTCCTACTCTTTTCTACGATCACTGGGGCTGGGTATTTTTTATTCTCGATGGAAGACGAAATGCATAATTCCTGCACCTGAGGCTTTAAGAAAAAACACCAGCTACTGCAAGAGTTGGCAGCAGTGGGGGAAAAGGAAGAGGAGATGAAGGAGGAAATAATCTCATTCTCTCACCTGCAGGAGCGGAATCTGATCCCCTGCTGATGTCTGGTGATAGAGGGTGCATCAGAGAGGAAAGGAAATGGGAGAACCAGAGGAGAGAAGAGGTAGCCCATAGGAAGACATAAAGAGAAGGAAATACTTTGGATTAGTGGGGAAGGTCATCAGACTATATAGCCTTCAGACATCTGTCCAAATCAATTTGAAACTCCAGACCATGGGATTACCTCACCAGAGAGTATTTTTTGCATTCCAAAATGCGAGGTGGGGAAGGGTGTCCTTCCTGCTCCTGTTTATCTGAGTCAGAAGGATAAAACCTAATTTTGTCTACATCCAACTGTGAACAGTGCGGGAAAGAAAACATGTAGAGGTACAAAAGGAAATGTGGTAGAAGCGCCTCACAAGTGGAAATAAGGGCTCTACCTGCATCTTGTGCTCTGTTGCCCTTTTATCTTTGCAGAGCAAAACACGAACTGTTTTTCCTCGAGTAAGCTATGAAATACTTTGTGCAAGTGGAGCCATACAAGATTATTAGTCAAAGTATTAAAACTGAGTGTAAAGAAATCTCAATGAAGGAAAGGAAATTTTATTTTAGCTTTTTTACGTTTTGCCTGTCCAGACAAAACAGTGCTAATTTTGTGCAGTACTATACTAAACCTATGTGTATATTTGAGCTGTGACATCAGCTTTCTATTTCTGCACTAATATCACCAGTGAAAGTGGAAACACTGTTTAAAGTGTTCATCCACCATTTTCTTCTCATTTTATATGTAGTTCAGTCCTGAACAGTATGCCACTTTTTTTTTTTTTTTTTTTTTTTTTTTTTTTTGTGTAGACTTGAGAGGATGAAGTTTATGTTTCTGTTTTCAAGTGTTGCTTCCTCCATGAGCAGGAAATCCTCCCTCTCTCCCTCCATTTTTAAAATAGCTGACAGTGTGCCCCCAGTTAATTGCATATCAAACTGAAGTTCTTTTTCCTGTCCTACGTGACTGTCCTCCCCTCTTCAATAGTCTGTCTGTTTTCATATTCATGGTAAGAATATCAAAAACATCCCCTACCCAGCAAAACAAGAACCCCTCCGGGAAGACAAATGCAGACGAAATGGCAGTAACTGATGTGGCGGTTGCATCGCTCATGTACTGCTGGGATATCTTCAGCTGCTACCATCAGGAGAAGTCTAAGAACATAGAAAAGAATAAATAGTTCTTCATAGAACTAGTATTGACTTATTATTTGCCATTTTCCTTTATCACCACTTTCTGGCTGCACCTAAACTCCTCCAAACTTCCAACCAACTCCTTTTCCTCATTTAAATCCCTTCCAAAAATATGCTTTAAATATCTTTATTCAGATACACAATACAACTTTCTCAAGCTATATTTTCCTCAGTGTATATCACTATAACCTTTGTCCTTCCCTCTAATCCTCCCTCTATTTTTGTCTGTTAATGATTCACATTTATTGTGCCTTGTCCAAGATCTGCCCAAATCTCTCTTCCTATCTCTTTATAGCTTTCTTTTTTTTTTTTTCCTTTTATGCATGTGTGTGTTGTTGGTTTGCTCTGATTCCTCCTTACTCACTTTCATTGTGGAATAGTAACTCAAAAGAGCAGGCAAGTGACCAATGAAGTGTGTAATACAGAACATACTTGAGAAAACAGCAGTGTAAACCATTCCATTTTTATTCCTGAATGCAGGGTCTGTTGCAAATGTATGTGAGAGGTCTTCTGATTTCAGAATCAATGTGCCTGGTTGTACTGACTTCATCCGTATCCTACTAGCGCTCTTATCAAGAAAGATGAGACACTGTACCAAGACTGAATATATTTTTCAGTTCACTTCCTCCACCTTTAAAATGATTTTCAAAAGAGAAGGTGACAACAGATGAAAAGAGTAAACAAACTTCATCACTGCATGCTATAGAACTTCTGTCTCATTTTATTTCTGACGAGATGACAGATGTGTTTCCATTCACCACTTTTCTAAATTCACTGTTATAAAACTGAACAAACCTAGCTACGCTTTGGAAGGAAAAAAAAAATCCTAATTGCACCAAGATTTTTATTTTTAAAAAAGAAAATGAGCATGTCCTGAGATGAACAATTACCTTTCAGTACAGTTACTTTCCATTCTCATCCTTTGGTGGGTCTCAGTGAACTGGATGATTACTATTTTTTCCCTTTTTTAGTGAAGGAACTGTGACTACTGGAGTGAGTTTATGGAACCCGACAGTCCTGTGTGCTCTGGTAAAACTGACATGGCAGGCTGGGACTGTGGAGGTCAGGGTTCACCTTCAGCTCCACCATGGAACTCCTTTGTGACCTTCAGCTACGCTGCCTATCTCCGAGCGGCTGTTTCCCACTCGCACCGTGAGCTGCACTTCCTTCCCAGCGTGTTATAAAAAGTAATAAAGGCTTTGGGATGTGCAGAAGATGTATGAGTGCTTAAGTGGAACTCTGAAACATACAGGGCAGCTGAATCCTGTGGTTAACGTACTTACGGCAGTCTTTGGAATGAAATGACTTGAAATGGAAGACTGAGGCTTGCCAGCTCACTTCCAACCCAACCCGTTGTGTGATTCTGTCACTCGTCTCCTCCAGCGAGTGCTATTAACAGCTTATTAGTGCTCGGCGTATTGGTAGGAGGTGGGCTGTCGTTAACTGGGTGAACAAGGCTGCTCACCGGCCACGAAGACCTCTTTTCTTCTGCCATCTGCTCAGGGCTGTGGTGGCACCGGGCTGCGACCGCCGTTAGGGAAGCGGGCTCAAGCTGTCACACCAAGTCTTATATGGGTAACCGCTTGTCCCGGGCTCTGAGGGACGCCCCTCATTCGATCCCGGAGTGCTCCGTGACCCGCTTTCTGCACGGAACTACAAAAAAGGTCTGCAGAAAAGCGCCTCCGCGAGCACTACCTTAAAAAGGCCAGGCGTTTGGGAACTACCAAGCCTTCTGCGCCACAAACGTTTTGTCCTCCCCGCACCCCCCGCCGGGGCTCCCTTCTCCCGGCAGCTCCCACAGAGCCCCCTACCTCCCCAGACAGCCTGCTGCCCTCCCCAAGCCCACAGAAACCGCTCGGGGAGAGCCAAAAAGGCGGCCGAGAGCCCCCAGCCCGGCACCCCGGGGGGAAGCCAGGCCGCGGCGGCGCCGCCTCCATTTTAGGCAGCGCGGCACTGGCAGCGCCTCCGCGGCTCCCGACGCCCGGCGCGGGGCTGCCCGGCACGGAGCCGAGCCGGGACCCAGCTCCGAGCCGAGCCCCGAGCGGGAGGGGACCGAAAGGCTCCGCTCGGTGGCGGCGGCGGCGGCGGCTCCCGCCCCGCGGAGCGCTGACGCGTGGCGCCGGTCCCTCCCCGCCGCTATAAGAGCGCTGCCGGCGGCGCCCCCTTCTCCTCTCGTCGCCGCTCGCCTCGCCGCCCGGTGGCCGTGCTCCTGCCTCCGCCCCCCCGCTGCCGCAGCCCTTCCCGGCCCGCTCCGGCTCCGTCTCTCTGTGCCTGTGCCCTACCGTCCCGGCGCTGCGCTGCGCTTCCCCCCGCCGGTGTCCCCCGCAGCTTATGGCCCTGGAAGGCGCCGCTGCCGCCGCCTGTATTTCTGCTGTAGGTTCCCACATCCCTCTTTAAAAATTCCGCCTAAAAAGAGAAGACGATTTACCAAATCTTTCGGGCCGTTATCTCACGTGAGTACCGGGGACGGGGGCCCCAGCACCTCCCGCACGGGGCACACCCGGGGTGTCTCCCCCCTTACCCCCCCACTGCCGGGCCGGGGTCGGTGCCGGGGCTCCCGGCTCGGGGAAGGGGCGGCGGGCGGGGAGGGGGGGCTGGCGGCGGGTCCCTGCGCCCCGCGGGGGTGGAAGGAGCCGTCCCCGCTCCCCCGGCCGGAGGGGACAGAGCAGCCCCGACCCCCGGGAGAGCGGCGGCACTCGGCGGGCTGGAGGTGTGGGGCTGCCCCTTCCCCGGGGCGAGCCCAGCTGCCACCGCCAGCGGCAGATGGAGAGCAGCGGGGCTGAGTCAGAGCCGGGGCTCCCCCGCTCCCCCGGCGCGCAGCGGGGTCGCCGCCGCCCGGCGTGGGACCGCCAGCCCGGGATGGAACGGGACGGCACGGGACGGGGGGAGGCGGCAGGGCGGCGGGACCACCCCCCCCAACCCCAGAGCCCCGGCGGGCGGCGGGGGTCAGCGGGCGCCGCGCTAACATGGCGGCCGGCAGCGCCTGCGGGAGGCGGGAGGCGGCAGGGGGAGGCCGGGCACCGGGGCCGGGGCCGCGCCGGGGCGGCCGCCGCCGTCGCCGCCGCCTGGCGGGGCTGGGCTGTGGGGGGCCGGCGGGGCCGGGGGCTCCGAGGGGAGCGGGCGAGGGGCTCGGCGGCGGCCCTAACATGGCGGATCCCCGCGGAGGGGGGCTGCTGCGCGGCTGCCGTACCCCTCTTGCCGAGCCGGGGCAGGTCTCGGTAGCGGCGGGGGGACGTGGCGGTGCCCGGCGGTGGGGTCCCCTCGTCCCGGGGCACGGGGGGCTTCGGCCCCTCGGGGAGGGGAGGCGCCCCAGTGCCTTGGCACGTGAGCCCCGCTGGCCCCGTGCTTGTCACAGCGCTGGCTGCCCTGCGGGTCCGGGCTGAGCCGTTTCCCCCCGGTGAAATGACAGGAGGAGAGCCCCGTCCCGGGGAGTGCCGGCTGCTGAGGAGGGGAGGCTGGAGAAGCAGAAGCAGCGCTCGTGGCACGGCAGAGGCGTCTCTCCTCGCCTGCTTCTCAGAGGCCATGTTGTGTGTAGCCGTGACCAGCCATCCGGGTTCTCCTCCCGTGCTGTCACACCTCTCTGCCCCGCACCTGAGCGGCTCCTGGGTGCCACAGGGTCACCCCGGGGGGCTCTCTCCGTGCTGCTTCACGGGGGGGTCGCAACACGGAGCGGCGGTGACGGCACGGGTCATGAGGGTGCCGCACAAGTCAGGAGGGTATTGCACAAGTGGCTCTTTCCTGCACGCGAGTGGGGATGACGGGGCAAATTGCCGTAACGTGGGGGAGCAGGGGAAAGGGGAGGCCTTCTCCCCGGTTCCGCTATCTCCTCCCATGGCCAGAGGTGTTTCTCCCTCCCGAGGAGCAGAGAAGATGAGCAGAAGAAAGCTTGTCTCAAGGACGCATGCTTTCCCCTCCCCTCGGTCAGCCAGTCAGCGCAGCGGCAGCAGGTTTGGTGCTGCCAGTCCTTCTGGAAGTCTCCTGCTTCAGCCTCAGCCTCCTCCGTTTGGTGGCCTCGGCCAGTCCCTGTGGTCCACCCGGCCGCTTGTGGTGGCTTTCGGAAAGCATAGGGCAGAGGGTCAGTCGAGTGGCAGCCCGGCTCCTTGCTCTGTGTGCGTGTAAAGCGTGTGCCTGGGTGCCTGCGTATGCTGAGACCCTGCTTGGGGTCAGCATGGTGTGGGACAGGGGTGTCATGCCCCAGTGAAGGGGCTGTGAGCACGGTGCCTGGCACGGCTGAGGAGGATGCCATCGCACCTTGCCACCAAACCATGCTGCAGGCCCTACGCAGTCAATAGCTGGCATCATTCAGAGCCCGAGAAGGTGCGTGTCTGTGCTGGGGGGACCCCTGTTGTTGCAGAGAGGACTGTAAGTGTGCTGAAACCTTCTCCCAAGCCGTTCCGAAGCGCATCTTCTGCGCTGTAAAACCCTGCACAGCCGGTGCGTGCCAGCAGACGGGAGAAGCGCAGCGTTTCAGACCTCTGCAGCAGTCTCTGGTGACTGAGCATGATTCGGTTGTGTACTGCTCCCGGTCGAATACAGCCGCCCTGCACGAAAACACAGCGCAGCATCCAGTAAAGCGGCGTAGGTCTACCTCCTCTGCCTGCCCAGAAGCGGGGCTGGGTTTCCTGCGCTGCGTGGCAGAGGGTTGGGGTGGGTGCTGCCCCACTTCCACTCCCACCCCAGCTGCTGGGTTTGTGCCTGAAGCCCCTGCACTTGCTCGCCATTCTTCCCCTGATAAACGTGGGAGGCAGCAGTGGTGGGGGGGCGGTGGGGGCTGTGGATAACAGTGATGGTAGGAGGGGTTTGTTCCAGTCTGGACTGGTCCAGTCTAGTTCTTTCCTTCCTGTCACCCTGTGAACAATGCTGCTGCCGCTGTGGCTGATGCTTGTGACACTGCAGCCCCCTCCCCATGTGTTTCGGGCTGTGGCGAGTGCAGGGGAGGTGCCCCCTCCTCTCCCCTCCTCTGCCTGGGGTGGGCTGAGCAAGCTGGCCAGCCTCCATCCCTCTCTCCCTCCTTCTCTCCCACCAGGGGAGAGCAGGCAGCCTCCAGCTCCGGGGAACAGGCTGTTAAACCCAAGAGAAAGAGGGGGGTCTTCACAGCAGGTTGTGTGGGGTGGCATCCTTTGGCACTAAACAGCGATGCAAAATCTTCTCCTGCTTTACTGGAGGCAGGAGGAGGACTCACTGCATCCACCAGCGCTGCAGCCTGCCTGGAGGCGAGCAGCTCATGCGTCTGGGTTTGCCTGGTGTGCCAGTGCCTGTTTCTTCTTTTTCCCTTAAAAAAGACTAATGCTTTTTTAAAGGTGTATGTCTGGGGTAATGCTCAGCTGGAGTGTATGATTTGAAAATGATTCAATCTCTCCAATTAAAGGAGGGACAGAGTACTCTAGCAGAGAATTTAGACCGTCCCTTCCTGAAAGGATGCTTAATCATGTAATGGACTAATTTGGATGTAATGGCGAATTTCAGTTCAAAATGCTCTTGATCTAGCGCAGGAGAGAGTGCGGTCGATAGGAGAATTTCTGGCAGACCCGCATGCTCCTCAGGACAGCAAGCAGAGCCACACTTTCCCTCAGAGACCGCCTCACCGAAATGCCTTGGCACTGATCTGGAAGAGACCCATTGTACCAGAAGAATAGCTTGTTTTATTTGTGGACCAGAGTAACTTTGGTGCCTCGGAGTCTGGTCTGTCGGTTTAAATGCGTGAGGTCATTTCTAGATTCTTAGGGTTTGGCCCTTGGATATTTTAGCTCAGATCATTACAAGACCTCTTTTTGGAACTTGAGAGATGCTGTGGGTCATCTTAGTGAAGAAAATGAATTATGCTCAGTTGTGCAGGACTACTTGTATCGTGTTTGGGGGGCCAGATGAGCTGGAAAGGGCTCATGCTGGTGCTCATAGGGCTTATCAGGCAGATGCAGTTGTTTGGCAATACTATGTTTTTTGGACAGCTGTGGGGGTTATTTTGTTCCTCAGGTGAGTGCTACTGTTGGGTATAAAGTATATTATTGCTGGTTGAGCTGCAGTCAAACTCAAGGCACCTGCTAGTATACTTACAGATGGCAGATAAATACATGCGCATAGGTGTCACTTGATTCTTAAAAGGGCAAAGCTGCCCCCTTGTTTGTTCCCACAAAGCTTGGCATTTAGCAAAGAACACTCGTATACCTGCTTTGTGCCTCATCACATGGGCAGTTTCTCTAAAAATGGGTATGTCCTCATCTATTATGGACATCTAATGCACTTCTGTGGCTTAAAATGGTAGTCCTGCGCTACTGCCGTGGAGCAAACTAACTCTTAGTTAGATCACTTGCCTGATAGAATGAAACTAGTGTGATTTGAAATGCTGAAATCATACTGTTTCCATCTCTGAGTATATAATGTTGGCAAATCTGCATGAAAGGCAAGTCAGAGTATTTTTTTATACACATATGTGGTTTCTTCAGATAAACAATATTCATTTAAAAGAAATTCTGAAGGGCATTTGGAGCTCAGCACAGCTCATAGTCAACGACTGCTCAAGAAAACGATCGGTTTTCACTCCAATGCCACGGAAACTTTTTCTGCGTGCTTTCTACTTGGCACGTGTGAGCGCATTTATCAGACTAGCACTGCTGATTATATTTGTCTGAAGCATCTCCTAGGTTTTGCACTAAGGGGTCATGTGCTCCCCCTAGAAGCACCGGTTTTTAGTGACTTGTTCTTCTATGAAGGTGGACTTAACTCAAAGTCACTGAAATCGGTACGAGTCCTTGAGCATAATCAGAAGAGCACAGAGGAGCTCCTGGCTGATTTTACAAAAACCAAGTGCTGGCTGTTCTTAAAGGTGCTGTATGCATAATCTGAAAACAAAACGTTACTGATTTCTTGCGTTAATGAAAGAAAGGGGTGATTATATGCAGGGCATATACATTAATCCTACCTGGCAGAATTCCTGAATATCTCAAACAAGTCTGAAGGAGCGAGGCTTATTTTTGATACTGAATGCTAATGCTAATCTTTACGCTGAAGCTGGAGAGATTGCTCTGTAGAGTTGCTGTGAAAAAGTTGCCCTCAAGGTAGGGTACAGCTGTTTAGCTTTCTAATAGCAAGAATAACTGGAAAAATACACTTTGGCAGTTTGCTTAACCGTATTGTGGTTGGGAAGATGATGGCCTGGGTTAGGCGATTCCCAGAAGGCAGGTTTTTGTAGTCTGCGCTTGTAGTCTCATTTAAATAACGGGAGCAGCAAAGGTTGATTTCTTACAATACGTTGGTGCATTCCCCGTTTCATGCCGTAGACCACAGCGAATTTGTGGAACCTTTGGTGTGTGCTGGGTTTACACAGGGCCAGTTCTGTGCTGTGTTTGAGTCCGTGAAAATGACAGTTCCTTCTAGAGGGCATAACTTCTCGGCGGGGCTGGTCTGTGTCTGCGTGACTGCCTTTCCTGTTCCTTGTACTGTTTTCTGTGACTGCTTTACCTTAATTTGGGTAAACTAGCCTTGCGCTTCTAAAAAGCTGCCTTGGTGTCGTGAGTGTAACATCTGTAGACTTCAGGGGTCAGCTGAAATGTTTCCTCATTCCTGAGGGCAAGCCTAAGTTTCTTTCTTTTTACTGTCCTGCTCATCTCTGGATTTGTACGTACAGTGTTCAGCTTCACTATATAAAGCCCCGTTTTCACCCACACAGCCCTGTCCATTCACAGCAGAGAAAGAGAATGTGGCAAAGGAGTTACAAAGTAGAAAGGAAGTGGGGGGGGACCAGAAAAATTGCAACAGTTACAGGGTTAAAAACATTTTGGGGCGGCTGGTCAAGTATTAAGGACTTCCATACAGCCTCTGCTTTAAAAGTCTTCCAGTTCAGATGATGAAAGAAGAGTACAGACTAGCAGTTTCCATGTGCCTTTTTCATGTGTCCTAGCAGTGCTCCGTACATCTGACTTGATCTGGCTCGGAGTTCACATTCGCTGTTGAAAACTGGGCATTTTATGTGATTATAGACTTTCACGGCGGCAAGCTGCAAACCTCCTTAACTGCAGTTCTAAAAATGCATGGTCTGTGTTTTAAGATTAAGCTTTTATTTTGTTCTGGCGATGAAATTTATTTTTGTATGCATTTCTTCCTACAGGGCAAAATCTCTGATCAAGTTTACAACTATCCAGAGGGCTTAGGAGAAGTGCTTTATAGAGAACAGTTCGACTTCAACGCTGAGCCACCTTGGGAACCTAGCTGATGATAGTAGGGTTCCATCTCCTAACTTGTCCATGTAAGTCTTTTTTTTTTCCTCATTCTTCATCTGTATGAAAGAGACTAAGTGCTTCCAAAAATGTGAACACTATGTATTGGCTTTCTGAGGTGCAAAATAACTGTCTTTATGTAGCTTAGCAAAAACTGGAAAGCAGGAGCATGCATGGTATCCTGGGCTTTCATTCAAGGTAGCCCTGTAATTTTTTTTTACTTACCTAACACTTTTCTCAACAGTGTTATCTGATCAACTTCTGTGGGACTTAAACATGTGTTAGGAAACTTTGTATTTTTCTGAACTAGGGCCACTGGCTACAGAAATCCAAAACTAAGCTGCAGTAGCTTCAGTCTCTCGGTGGTAATTTTAAAGTTACGAATTTGCACTGTGTGCCTATTAACATCAAACTATGATTTGCTGAGTGTTGTGTGATTTCTGAGAGTGTTTTACACCGAAATAGTTAAAATTTGCTATTGTAAACTTTAACTAATGCTGATCAAGGGTGTGCCTTCCCAAATGCCCGTCTCCATTATTTGCTAGTTATTATTCACTTCCACAAATAGTTGTAGTTGAGCTACAGTAGAATGTGGAATTCTGCACTGGGTGGAAATCATGCACCAATTATAAACCTCTTTTAAATTTAAAGAGGCAAACAGTGAATAAAGCAAAACAAAACCCGTGATAACTGAAAACAAGTGAACACATGTAGCTGATCTTAAGGAGCACAGAAAACTCTGGAACGTGTGTGGTTATCCTGTTCTGTTAACATAAAACAATAGCTTTATGTGGTTTTAACAATACCCTTAAATGCATTTGTTACATCTGAGTTAAGCTGATTTTATACAGTATTACTTCTTGTCAGGCTATCTGGTGTTTTTGTTGTTGGGCTTAGTACCTGCAAATTATATAAAGCTTCTTAATGTCAAACTTTAGAATGAGAATAAAAAGTGCCTTGATCAGTTAAATTCACTTAACCAAAGACCACAAAGAGTTTAAATACCAGTTATGTTGGTATGTCTCCTAATAAGGTACTTCACATAGATGACGCTGTCCTTTGAAAATCCTGCAGGAAGGGAAGCCCAGGGTGAGCTTGGCTTATCATGATTTCTGTCTCCAGAGGTAGTGTTCTCCTGGGTTTGTTTGAAATGTCCTGGAATTAGCCAAATACGTGGTTCTGTGTGGATGACTGCTCAAGTGAATACACTGAACATTCTCTGTGTTTTGCTGTTGTTTTGTAGGTAACTTTTTTTATAAGCAGATCTGAGAGAATTCTCTTGCTTAGCTTCTGAGTTTCAGTTCACTTTTGAATGTGGGGAGGACTTCCTAGCATGACGTTTTGCACTTCAACAGTAGTAAAGTAAACATGCAATGGAAAGGTAGCAAAGGCAGCAGAATCCTTAGGAAGGAGAGCATATAGTGCAATGTCTTAAGGTACTAGAAATTAATTCTATTTTCTTAAACACTTCTGAAGTAATTTTGACGTTGAAGTTTTGCTCTTTGCGGAGAAGGCTGCTCTGGTACCTTCATTAGGATTGTTTTCTCTAACTAGTGGACTGATGTGCCACAGCAAGTAGCACAAGGTGTAGCTTGTCCTAGAATGGAAACACAGCTGGATTTGCTGTGTTTGTGGCTGAACGTTCAGATGTTCTGCATGCTTATTGTGCACTAGGATCTATTGTGTCTTTAGTGCCCCCAAACATAACTAGTCCAATATTGAATGTAGAGGTGATGTATGTAGCAGTACTCTGTGTTTGCCAGTAAATCAGCATGGCTTGGTGTGCTGAAGCATGGGTAATTGCCTCAAACACAGCTAAGATGTATTTAAGTTAGCCAGCTAATTGGTAGTTTGAGTCCTGTTCAACTTGTAAAGTGATTTAATGGGGAAAAAGGTCAATTGAGCTTTTAAATGTAACTATTAATCTTATATTGCAATGGAACTTAAAAATCTTCTGTCTGAAGGTATACTTTATATTCCCATTAAACTTGCTTCCTTTTTATAATCTCTCCCTCCCACTTCTGTCCTCGTATTAACGCTGGCCAAGGAAGAACTTGGGATTTGTTTCGTTCTGTCTTGCTCTCAAGCTCTGATTTCCTGAGCAAACAGTTTGGCAGCTGAGGTCTGAGGTGTTGCTCCTTTGGAAACCTGTTCTGTTTATTGCTATGTCTGGATGATTGGAAATGGAGGGAATTACCAGCAGAAAGCTGATCTGTTAAGCAGCCCTTCCTATGGCCAGTGGAAGCAGTAGGTATTTGGGCTGGCTGGCCTTTAGGCTCTCTTGCCTTTCTGCCTGAATGGGGCTGGGTGGCAGTCAGGAAACAAGAGCTGGGAGCACAGCAGAGGGCCAGCGGGCAGCATGGAGAGCGCATGTTAGCGGTGACTGGTAAGTGCGGGGAGAGGGAAGGGAAGTGAGGTAGCACTTCTCTTTCGTGAGAGTGCCAGCAAACGTGGTACCACAGAAGCATACGTGCGCTTACAAGAGTATGCCTTTTGGTAAGCTTTGGCTTATCAGCTTTGAATAATGCATTCAAACATCAAGAAAGCAGAAGAAAGTTCTTGAAAGCATAGATGTTGCAGAAGAAAATGTCAAAAGGGGCGTTATTTCTGAGTACCACCTCCTTTGCTCGCTTTCTTCTCACAGATGCTCTGTTACATGGCTCATTTAATGGTGTGAAATACTGCTGAAGGGGCGGGGGGAAATTAACCTGAGCTGTGCAGGTATTCTGCAGTGATCTTCAATGGATTTGTGCTGAGAGGCAAACCGAGAGATGCAAAATGCCCGATGTCATTGTAATAGAGAAACCTGCTTCAGGATTTCTGTTACTTGGCTAGAGATTACATTCAGCTAACTGAATGATGAGGATACAAGTTAGTGAAACAGCATCTTGGAATTCCCTTTAAAGATGCTCTGGATATAAATGGGCATTTCTTGTACTGAAAACAAAGAACTCGTGTTTCTACTTTTCTAGTATCTCTGCTTCTGTATTTAATTGGCAATGTTAGCAATAAAATGCTTCAATTTTTTTGATCTTTTACTCTTGAAGAACCAGTACAGTAAGGAACATGAGATGAAGGTCTTCTAAGCCTTTAGGATTTTTGCATTGGCATAATTGTTAATCTCATAAATATTTATTTTGTCTACTGAGAGGTGTAGCTGAAAGGCATTATTGGGAACCTGTCTGGTTTGCAGAGACTTTGTTCTCTGCAGAGGAAGTTTTTTTTTTTTTTTTTTGGGGGGGGGGGCGCCCCCCGACAACCAACTTTTTTTTTTCAGGCCAAACAATGTGTAATTCTGACAACATAAAGAAAAAAATGGAAGCAATGAGTTTTGTTATGGATGCTTGCATATGACAAGCATGTGTTTAGTTGCTTTTCAGAGTATTTTAATTTTCTCGTGTTCCAGATGTTTGCGTTAATTGCAGTGTTTACATATTTGAACTTTAAGATAAAAGTTCTTCATCTGGGAAATCATTGTGTTAAATCTTGAAGAGCCTGAGGATGTAATGCTTACTTCAAAGAAAGCAATTGCATGCCTATGTAGAAGTCTCATACTGCTTGACAGCTTTTGTTTGCCCTTAAATATATGTCCTGGAGCACTGTGCAGACTAACATTTTGGGGAGTAAAATGGGTGGTGTTACCACATGAAGTTTGTCAAATTATGAGCTGCATTCAGTCAGCATTCCCAGCATGGACTGAACTCTGTAGGACAGAGCCAGAAATCATTACCATACAGATTCGGAAGTCTTAAACCATCCTTCTGATTTTCTTTTGCATGTGTTCATTTGATCTTCCACAAATTTTACCATTGATTCTCCTCCTACTTTGGGGTGGGAAGTCAGGAGGGGCAGAACGGGGTAAGGGGATACAGCACAATCCCAAATCCCTCTTCGTGTGTAAAAGAAAAATGTATGCACCATTGTATGATGCTGCTGTGGCAGTGCTGGTAGGAATTCCAGTTTTCTCTGCGCATTTTCTATTTCGTTTTCAACAAGAGTGAAGAGAGAATTTCTTCCAGAGCAGAAGAAATTGGAGGGGAGAGTAATGAGCTGGGACTCTGAGGACAGAAGTTGGTAGGCTCTTTTACTAGATGATTTTTTCAAAACGAAAAGCTTAGATGTCAAAGACATGCTTAGAAAAAGCAAATGCTCTTTAGCAGCATGGGAGAGGTTATACTAGGTTGTTTATGGCTTCCTGCAAGCTATGTTATTTGTCTGTACTAGTATGGGTTCATTTTTGTCTCTGCCTCTTGATCATAAGATGCTTTTGGATAACTGAATTACAAGAGATAGCATTTTAGGAAATGACCTTCATCAAAGCTAACAAAAAGCTCTTATTGTATTAATTAAACCTTGCTGTTGTTTAAAGTTGGTATGATCAGCTAGTTAAATAAAATGCAAACGTTTTTACTGTCTTTCATAGAGCAACTTGCTTGTCTGAAACTAATCTGTTTATTTTTGCTCTCAAACATTTTTCTTAATCTTTGACTTAGCAGAGTAAGTTGAAGTTAAGTCTTAAGTAAACTCACCAGTTAAGTGTTCGTGTCATTTTTGCTTTCAGGGAGCTCATGGTAAAAAGGCTTCTTCCCCCTCCATGCTTTATTTAATCCTGCTCTCTTTCCTTCCCACAGGACCTCCCTAAAAGTAAAAACGTAGCTTTTGGAGGAAAGTTGACAACTACGCTGTCTCTGTAAACTATAGACACCACAATCATTGACTATGAAAAAGCTTTATTTTAAAAATGCTACAAAATTAGCCTAAATCCCCTCCCGAGTCACTCAGACAAATACTAGGACTTGGAGAGGAAAAAGCCAGCTGCTTGTTTAGACCAAGCTTCATGAGCAATCAGAGGCACCAGCAATTAGCCTGCAGGGCGTGTGTGTCTATTCAGTGCTTGTGACTGGTTCCATTGAGTGTCCTGGGACCTTCCAACAGGACAGATCTGTGCTTCCTCCCAGGGAGGGTGGGTGGAAACATGCGTTAGTACAGTGGAAGGGACTCATGACCATCTGCATGCTTCAGAATGTAGGAAGTGGCTTGTCATACTAAAACCAACCAAACAACAAAAAAAAAATCCAGCTTTAAAATCTAGTCTAGTACCCTTTTATATACAGTAAATCCTTCATTTAGTTTTGCCTTCAGACAGGGCTTGTACAATATGTTTGGGAATTGTGAGCTTACGGTCAGAAATACAGAATTTGTCCAACAACTTGAAAAAAGAAGGTTAATTATGAGGCTTCTGTCAGCCTGGTCACTTCACATGCTTCCAGTTGCAGATACTTGCAGTTTGGTAGATGGGGTGTGAGTGGGGAGTGGGAATGACGAACTGGGACCGTAGATCACCCTATACAGGGTTACTTTGTCAGAATCTTGTCATTGATCCTTGCTGATTTTTTTCTTAAAGTCATGGGACTGATTATATGTGTTCAAGGCATGTTGTAGGTTTAGATGCAACACAATATATTTTTTCCTTTAACTTATAACACTCATCAGTGTAACAAAATGATTTAGAAAGTTGTAGGTTTTTGAATGGGCAATGTTACATTTGAATAATCTGCTGAAAATGGAAATCATTTTGCTTTTGTGTGTGTTCAGCATGGTTGTTTACTTACTCCTCTCTTCGGGTATTTTTCTTGCAGTGGGACAACAAAAGATCTATTGTAGGAGAAGGAAAGTTTAATGTTTTATTACACAACCAGCATGTTCCTGAGGATGTATGAAGTACTTCTAAACTTTATACATTAGGCTGTTTAAGTCATAGCATAAATTTGCAGAAATTTATAGCAGAAGTTACTCCAAGAGAACTAAACTGCTGTTACCATTTAAATTATATTCATGGCTTTTCTTCTGTTGACCTTCAGATTTCTAATACTCTGGAATTGTATTGAGTCTTCAGTAAAACGTTCATGCTAGATTTCTTTTCAGGAGAAAAAAAATAATGTGGTTTTTGCACTCTGCTACTGGAAACCACTGTTATTTTATGGAGATGAATGTGTTCCGGTCTCTGTTCTAATTAGCTGGCAAATCAAGGATACCCATGAAGTACCTGTTCAGAGCATGGTTGTGGCTATGTAAATAAGGCTGCAATGTTCCCATTTGTTTAATTAATTCCAAGTCAAAATTAATTTGTAAGCTTGTTGGCCTTCTTAAAGGAATTTTAGCTGTTACTCACAAACTTCAAATGTGGACTCTGAAGATGGTTTTCCTGGTTGTTGAAATGTCTGCCACCTAGTCATTGTTTTTATAATCATCATTTACTTGCCACACTGGTGTCAGGATTTATCTTAACCTTTCATAATTGTTTTGGGTCTTCAGGATTCACTTAAGCATATGACTCACTTGTGAGGCAAGTATTCTGAGTAAGAAGCATACTTGTCTTTGTCATTCATCTCCTGGATATTTTATTGAAAATTTTCACTACCGTGGAGTAAAATTCACCTGGCAGTAAATAATTCTTTTGAGAAACATAGGTGGCATACTCAAAATGAACGATGCAGGAAGCATGCAAAACTCATGCCAGTGTTTTCCCTGCTACTGGCTATAATGACAAGAAGTAGAGCAACTGTTCTTCCCTCAGTTGTCTTCCTTAATATTAGCTTGAGTTGAAAGGAAGCTCAAGTAAGTATCTTTTCATGTTGTTAGCAGTGTTAACCAAACTTATGTTGCAAATGTTGGGTTTTATTTATTTACTTTCTCTAGAGAGGAGGTGGAATAAACATGAGACAACTCATATCATGACCTTATGAACATTTGAAGCTAAAACCATCTTACTAACTTTTGGGGTCTTAGTAAAGTATTGTTTTAACATCCAGCTGCAATGTTTCTATTCACATTTTTAACTGGAAATCTGTATTTCTATTATTTTTAAAGCCAAATACAGGTGTCTTTATAAAACAACCAGCTTTGTTTAATAAATACTACTCTAATTCTGTCAAGAGATGAAGGGTATGCCTTGTGCCTCTTTTCCCATTGGTTTATGTTTTCTTTGTACAGTTTGTTGCATAATTTAAGGACCCGGATTTAAGGCTTGGAAGCCCATCCCTTGTGTTTCTTGGTTTATGACTGTCGGCTTCGCGGAATACGGCTGAGATGAAAGGATTTCTCGAGGATGCAAATTACTCCATTGGCCTGTTGGATGAAGGAGCAACTCTTGCAGATGTTATTGACAACTGTATTTATGAACATACTCATGTAAGTTTTATAAATTTTCCAGATCTTCTGGTTTAGTTCTAAGTCTTCAAACTAGGTCAAGGTATTTAGCACTGATGATCTGACAGCAACAGAGGAACAGTCGGCTAAAATTCACCTTATAAAGTAGTTACCCGTTCTAATTTTACTTCATATTGTTTGTTTTCCTAAGGCTGAATTCTGTTGGGGAAATTTGGACAGCAATTGTTACCTCCCTGAGCATGGTTAACAGGAAGGTAATTTTGCTGATTGTATTAAATACAGGTCCCTATCTTACTCTTCAAAGAAACTTTATTTTCAGTGAGGTTTAGACCAGGAACCTGAAATTTGATAAGTGTGTATTGCTGAGTTAAAAACGATTTTCTGCTTTTTCCCTGAAAATACGCCGAAGTTTGGACAAATGCATATGCTGAGCCAGTTTAAAACCATGTTTAAAATTTCTGTGGTCAGTCACAGTCATATGGTTGTACACCTTCCCACTACCTTCCCAGGCATAAGAAGCACAGGTATCAAGACCAAGAACACATTGTGAGGTGCAGCTTTTTTCTTCCAAGAAAATGAACTGGTCTAAAAGCTATTGAGACTTAGCAATCAACTGGAAAAAAAATAATAATTCTGTGTATACAGTAGTAATAGTCTTACTGAAATCAGGCTTCACTCATTTCTTAGGAGGTAGGAAGGTGGTGTAGGCTTTGTTTTGTTGACAAGGCTGTAGAAAGAAATACCTTTATGAAAAATTAAGTTTAATTAGCAAGTCCTGTATCCTTAATATGCCATACCTATGAGTTGTTCACTTTTTTCCCTTGGTTTATCAAAACTAATGTTCAAATGCAAGTGCTCAACTACAGTACAGCAAATAGCTAAATCCCATGGCCTTCTGAACTCAGGTAAAGGATTCCCAAATCCTGATTCCTAATATTCTTTTTCTGTCTAGCAAATAAATAGGTAAACTACTGGCAACATGTCATGTCTCCAACCACTGGCTGGCTCACAGAGGATAGCTGCCTCCTGCTGCTTTCATTTACTCCTTTAGCTCAAGGGGTAGAGGCGTGTGCCATGGATCTAAAGCTCCAGATCCCATTCCTGCTGGTGACCCGTACAGGGGGTCAGTATGCTTCCACCCGATGGAATTTCTATTTGTGTTATTTTTTAAAACAAAAATAAAGACATTGTGTACAATAAGCCACAACAAAGTTTTGTATCTGCGTTTTGTATCTAGTCAAGTGCTAGAATTAACGTTTGATGTACAGTCTTAATTCAGATTGATCATGTATTTTGTGACGGTCTTTAATATTATTAGGCTATTTGTTTACAGGATTTTTACTGAGTGCACATTATGAACAAATACAGAATGATCAGTTTGGATTTTGGTCCTCTACATCGACATCATGACTTGATACTAAGCAAGACTGTGGTGACAGATGCACGAGGGGGACTGTTGCAGTTTCCAGAAAATTATCTGTGCATTTTGTTAAAGATTATCTACTTGACTCTGCAACTTTAACACGTTGAATTAAGTTATTTAAATTCTGCTTAAACTTTGTGCTCCATAAAATATGGAGAACAGTCTCAATAATGTAATTTATGTAGTCAAATTTATTATAAGACAAATTTTGAGTAAAACGAGCTATTATCTAGATGTTGAAGTAATGGTAGTACATTAGACTCTTTTTCCTTGTGTAAAAAGCTGCAAATTATGTTGAGACTGTGGACGCTTTCATCCCAGTGGATTTTCTTCCTCCAAAGAATCGCAGACTTCTAAAAATGCTAAGTTGGAAGTGATTTGTAACCTATTTTTGTATTTTTAGATAAACTGAGTATTTGGCCTTTAAGTTTTATCTGTTGTCCAGGAATTTCAGATTATCTATAAACCATTCATAATATCTTTGAAGTGGTAGGTATTACCTTTGATTTTTAAAGCTAGTTCAAATTGCTAGGTAAAAATACAAACAAGAGAATTGCTCAGGGTCAAACCTTAAATTTAATAGCAGGACCAAAAAAAATACATAATTCTGTATGACTTTTTCTTAGGTTGTTTGTGTTTTGACAGCAAACTCACAATGTCAGGTATTTTATTCTCCTAACTTTGTTTTTTTAGACCGGAAAAAGAGCATTTTATGTTGGTGATCTTGGAAAGCTTGTAAAGAAAAACATACAATGGCAGAATGTGATGGCACCAATAAAACCATTTTATCCTGTAAGATGCAATTCTACTCCAGGTGTACTCGAAATTCTGGGAACCCTCGGGATTGGATTTGCATGTTCCAGTAAAGTAAGTGTCCGTTGTCTTCATATGTGTTCCTTATTTCCTTCCATCTGCCCAGTGTTTTAAAACCCCATTTTTTTTTAGTAGTAAGTGCTATGGTTACATATAATACAGTCTAAAATGTGAACTCCTCCTACATTCAGCTGGCTGTTAAAAATCTATTCTTCCATCCTTCAATCCTAGTTTTCTGTATCTTATTTGGACTACTTCCTACAGTACTAGAGCACACTTACTAAAAACTCAGTGAAGATAGTACACTTGACTGTGAAACTCTGGTATGCTCCTGTTTTTCAGTCTGAAATGGCATTGGTACAAGGCCTGGGCATTTCTCCTGAAAATATTATATATACAAATCCTTGCAAGCAAGCTTCTCAGATCAAGTATGCGGCAAAAGCTGGGATAAACATCATGACTTGTGACAGTGATATTGAGCTGAAGAAAATTGCACGTAACCATCCAAATGCTAAGTAAGTGTCAAAATTATGCTTTTTATGTTGGAGAGGTTTAATTTTTCCTGTGTTCTGGGTTGTTTGTTGAGCAGCAATGATACATAGCTTCTTTAATACAACTCACATACCTGTTTTTCTCTTCTCTTTATGATGTCTGTCTTGAAGGTAGCTCTTTTTTTTTTTTTTTTTTTCCCCTCAAGTTTTTTACCCTCTGGGTCTCAGCTTCCTATATGATAGTAAGGCCCTTCTTTTGGGAGAAATCTTGTAGTAGGGCAATCTTCATAGAAATGTTTCAGTCATCAAACTTCAGGAGTCTGGCACATTGTCATCTGCAAATCCATTCTTCTGTTTACTTCTGTTTTTTCCTTTAGAATATTCTGTTTGAAAATGAATGGCTTCAGCTTACGTATGAGCTGAGGCTATCAGCAAATCAGCTTGTGCACTGGGTCCCATCTAGGGCTTGGATGTGCTGTGCAGATGTTAAATATACCTACAGATATTTCCCCACTATTAGTGAGAAATCTGACTCCAGCTTCCCGACAGCTTCGTCAGAGTACATTAAAAGACGGCATTCCTGGCATCCTTTTCAAAGTCATTGGTTCTAGACTGTTCTTAAAGAGTCCTGTCATCTCAAAACTGTGCCCATAGTTACAGAACTGGCAAAATTCTACAGAGTCATACGGAGTTACACTCCTATTGTGTGTTTGGTTTCTGTTTTGGTCTCATTTTCTATCTTAAGTGACTACCTCTTAAAGGCTCTGTCTCAAAATATTGCTGTTGGTAGTGATTACACTTCATCCTCATAGCAGCCTGTCAGTGTTCTGCGTGCTGGAGAGTACTTCTTGTACAAAGAACGTAATCTCTGATAACTAATACTCTGTGTAAAATTTCAGTTTTGACATACTCCACAAGTTTGAGTGCCTTAGCAAAGTTAAGGCTTTTATGTCATTTAGCATTTTACCAGTTTTTACTGGTACTTTTACAGTTTTTCTTTATTTTTTTTGTCAATTAGCTTCTTTGAATCTGATAGAGAACTCCTAAAAGAGGCTATCTTAATGTCCACAGCAAGAGAAGTTAGGGTGCAGATTTTTCTTGAGACAGTAAAATTGCCAAACAGAGAAGCAGAATGTAGGAGTTGCACAAACTCTTCACATGTTTTCAGGGATCCCATAGTCTAATATTTGAAATAATAATTATTTATAAAGGACAAGAAACTCGACTTTCATAAAAACTGCAATTTGCCATCTGTTTTCTAGAAACCTGATCTCAAGTTCTCCTACTTGGTAGAGAGTTGTTTGGTTCTGTTTGTTTTTAATTTGAATTCTCTTATTCAGGCCATTAAAACTTTGATACTGGAGTGATAACTATGGGCTCTATTTTTCTTCCTTGGTGCATTTTCAAAACGTCAAAGCCTTTATATACCCTTGTTCTTCCTGTGTATGGTAGTTACAGCTAGGTTGTCTTTCGTAGATAAAGCTAACTGCACTCTGGCAGAGGAAGTCCTACTTAAGAAACTGTAATTCCGCTCCTCCTAATTTTCAGAAAATCTTTGTAACTTTGTGCACTAACAGTTACCAGATGTATCTGTCTTTGGAAGTCTCAATAACTTGAGTGATTACAAATTTATTGAATAAAGAGGAGAAATGTGAGAAAGGAATACTTACAGCTGTACTATCATTTCCTTCTAATAAATTCTGCTTGGAAAAGTCCAAAGGTAGCAGCTAAGGTTGGTGGTGTCCTAAGAGCTCTATCAGAGGAATAGTTCTTTTTAAGGATCAATGCTTCTTGAAAAATAAACACACACAAAAAACCCTCCAGGTGTACACATCATCCTCTATCCCTGCTCTAAGTGGCTGAGATGTAGGAAGAAAAATCATCCTAAAACTTCTAGAAGTAAGAATTACACTTCTTCACAGTGGCTTCCACTAGAGGGAGGGGGAATCTCCTGGCTGGTTTATAATGCTGCTATGATAATTTATCAATAAAATTTAATATAGGGTGTTGTCTTTAAGAAATGGTTTTAACTAATGTTAATGTGAGATTACAAACAATAATATTATGGTTTTGAAACTCTTTAAAATGTAAAAGAATGGAACACAATATTTTTTAATATAGTCAACCAAATGCTTTACAAACGTGATGTGAGTACAGAGTCCTCAAAAAGAAGTATCTGTGCTAGTAGAAAAACAACGTGCTAGAGGCCAGGCAGTGTCTTGAGAAGAATGAAGTGATAAACCTTAATTTTATGGAGGATTGCTTGGTAACCAGTGTGAGAACTTTAGGTGTTTTTTTTTGTTGTTGTTCTTTACAAAACGCATTTTAAACACATCGTGAGACATTTGAAAAGGACTTTTAGAAGTCAAGGTAGGTGTTAGTTTGACACATTTTGTCATGGCTAGGCTAAATTTGCTTGTTGCACGTCTCAAAAAGAGCTACTTCATTTTGGGCACAGAGCTTTGCCACTTGTTTATGCCCTTCCTGTTGGCTAACTGTAATGCGCCCCTGCGTAGTCAGTGTATAACATGATACAACTTCTGTTGTGTTTACCACGTGGTTAACAAGGTGATCTTTACTGTGGCTGGGGGAGTGGGAAAGGCAGTGATTTTCTTGGTGGACAGCAGCTTGAGTTTGTAAGCCTTGGGGGTGTACCTGGAGAGGGTTTGACATAAGCATGCCTTTGCCACTCAAGTGTTTAATGCAGCAAACGGTCAAGGACTGATGCTGCAGCTTGCTGAGCCTATGCACTTAGGCTTTGACCTGTGGGAGGACCTTATCTCGCTGCATAAGGCTGTAAGAGGTGGTGCTGACTGCATTGCTGCTCCACAAGAGCCTGCAGGAGAAGAGTGGGGACCCCCAAGCCATGTGCCTAGGCCCCTGGGAGGCAGAAGGATGTGGCCAGGGTGTGCTCAGTTGGGGGTTCTCCAGGTGTTACCTTGAACCATGTCTGGCACAAGACTGACTGAAGAGGGGGTCTCCATTATCCCCTCTGGGCTATGAAGGAGGACAGATAAGAGCAAAGCATGTTAGAGTCACTGAGGGTGTTATGGGAAAGCATACTTTATTAGAAGGTAACTTTCTCTTTTATTACAGCACTCAACAGACTCTTGCTGCTACAAAAGAGTCTTAGTTGCTGCATTTCGAAATCCCTTATCCTTGTTGGCTCCATGTTTTAGCCCCTAATTGCTAGTTTTTTCTCTGTACAGGATTGTTTTTATTAGGTTCACTTGACTCATCCATCGATGGAGCTGGAGTACTGACAACATAATCAACATACTTCTGACAGTCTTCAGGCTTCACATGTGCTGATGATGTAAACCAACTGCCCCAATCATCTTCCCCTTCTCTTAGGCTCTTACTGCACATTGCCACAGAAGACATTACTGCTGATGAGGAGATGAATATGAAGTTTGGCACCACCCTGAAGAACTGTAGGCATCTGATGGAATGTGCTAAGGAGTTTGGAGTCCAAATAGTTGGTGTTAAGTGAGTAACTTCATTGTTCTCTGCTGGCTGAGCTGATGTTTATGTGATGTGTTCAAGACTTAGAACTACAGCACAAAATGACTTTTTTCCCCTTTTTCGGCACTTTTTTTTACAGGGATTTAGAAATAAAACTTTTTGGATCATGATTTTTTGCTTGCCAGCAAAGCACTAACATCCAAGCAAAAACTAGCGTGAAACAAAGTAACTACTACTGACATGGAAGCAATTTGAAATAGAGTATCAAAAATCTTTCTGTTGGTGTTACAACAAGGTTTAAAAACCTTTCTTGTCTTCTATCTTTGCTCTTGAACTTCCCCAGTAACTTGATTCTTATTTTTTCCAGTAATAAATAGCAGACCAGATAAGCTGCTAGTATAACATGAGATAGCTTGGACAGATTTTTGAACAAGGTGAACGTGAGGTTAGAGTTGCAAAGAGCTGAGTCCTGTGTCACTTCTTGATCATTAAGATACAGTATTCAGAAAGGTTTTTGACATGCCAGTGACAGGAATTGAATCCTGGTGTTCTGAGAGCTTCCAAATCATCTGTGGTATTTTAATTTTAAGCCTGACACAAAGATTTCATTGTATGGAGGAAAAATGCACACACAAGTTTTTGTTTTGTCTAACTTCAGCTATGTCAGTATGACATTCACAAATGGTTTCAGAAAGCAGTCAAATGAGATGGGTTGTCAAAACAGCAAAAAAGTATTTTAAAGCAAAAGGTTTTGAAGATTTTAAACAATTTTGTTTTGATTTAAATCTATCCAGAATTGATGTTAGAGGATAGCAGTACTATAATCATTAAAAACGATGAATCTGTTTTAAAAACAGATGATACTACCAAGGAAATATACGTTTGTTGTAATATCCAGAACAGCTATGCCAGCTTTAACCAAGAACACAAGCTTTTTGTCCATTTAAAGTTTAAAAAGTGAAGGTTGCTTATAGCCTTTGTCAGACTGGTATTCCTCAAGGAATTAAATGGACTTAGTGTGGTGGCTCAGATGGGTATATATGTGTACGGTCTGTCCAGAACTAGCAGACTGTACTAGGAAGCCTGTGGGTGTGCTGGTGCTCACTTTATGACCTCAGCTGCTAGCAGTGTTCTGGCACTGCTTAAGCCTTTTGGGCAAGGAGCCAGAGGGGTTTCAGGAGCTTGTGGGAGGCATTGGTACTTCTCTGGTACTGATTAACTGCTCGCCAGCCTGCTTAGTCTTGCTGTGAAGTCAAGACCTGGCCTAGGGTGAAGAGGCTTCAGAGCAGTGTGGCAGAGGGACATGTCCCTCTGTGCCCTCTCCTCAGTGCTGGAGTGAGTAGATAGTGTGTATGGTACTGTCCTAGTTTTGGGAGGAGAGTTGGATGGCCTAGGGGAGAGCATGTGCAAGCAAGGCCATAAAAAGGAAGACTTGAGACTTCATACAGGTACTCCATTAGTGTTGACACCCATGGAGGAAAACTTTAACCTCTTTAGAAGCAGAGACCGAAACGTTCTGTGAGTCTCTTATTTCTTACATATGAGCCTGTTGTAGGATATTTTTAGCAGTAAGAGGTTGCTAAGCTAAGATAGGCCTCTTGTGGAATCCAGTGGAAGAGAAGGCAATCATCTGAGTGTGTTCTTTACACGGTCAATATATAATCATGCAAACTTGTCTTGTGCCACTTGAAAACAAATTATTTTCCCTACTGTTGTAGATAATGAAACAATTTGCTTGGTCTGAAAGCTGCAAAGTTCTGTGCATTAACAGCATTTTTATTTCTTTCAGATTTCATGTTTCAGGCTCTTGCAAGGAACTGCAAACGTACATTCATGCCATATCTGATGCTCGGTGTGTGTTTGACATGGCTGTAAGTAGGAGATAACTCACCCGCATGTGCTTCAGTAGAGGATCCATTCTATTCTAATCATACTAACAAGCCAGCTACAGTGTTTCCGAAGTGTATCCATGTAGGGAAAAACCTTCTAGTAAGGCACTAAACACTTCATCATGAGACAATTGGTAGAGGGTAAAACAAACCTTATGAACTTCTTCTGGACAAAAGCTAATGAATGCTGTCCTGCTGACAGGGAGTAGCCTAGTGTGCCAGTGGTTATAAAACAGTAAGTTTTTACAGGCACCACTGGAAAAAGTGTTGATATATTTACATAAAAAACAAAGATACTTGCTAAGATGACCTACTTTCCAGAAAAGAATGAAGCTAAATGGTTGAAATAAATAACTGCTGTTACTCAGTATTCATTTTCAAATTAAAAAAAAATAAATAATTTCCTTGATTTAGTAAAAGCTTCTTGAAATTCAAACCTCAAATCTTGCAAATACACAATTGGCTCTTTAAGAAGTTATATTAAAATATTAACCATTTGTATCTTGTCATTTATCATGATAGAACTACTAACCCAGTGCACATGATTTCTGAGGTTATTTGCTATGATGCTTATATGTTAAATATGCCATATTTTGGTGGTGGGAATCTGAATTTGCATGAAGAATGGATTTATTAGATGCTTCAGGTGACTCACATAAATGAGTCTTACATGTTCTACATGTATTTCCTATATTGTGAAATTCAAAAATCACTTCTGAAAGTATTTTTGTGTAAATGAGAAGCTTATAAACTAAACAGAGAAGAATCTAAATTAATCTCTTTACTCTTATTATTGTAGCTAGTGCATTACCTGTGACAGGTTGCACATGGAGGGCAACAGAAAGGGAGTTCTCACTGACCTTTGTGCAAATTCGTTGTAGCAGACTCATCACATAAGCAATATCTGAAAGACTTGTATTATACAGATCAGTGAGTTCCTAACTCTTGTCAGAATGCACCACCCTGATCCACAGATATTGTCTGCATATAATAAATACCACAAAATGGGAGTTGACATTGCTGTGGGACTTCTACGTGAGAATTGTGCAGTCAGCCTCTATTGACATCCTAGTCACTACTAGTACTACTAGGTTTAATGGAACTGTACTAACTTTTACTATCATACAACTTGCTCACTAGACTACACTTTGCTAAATATGCTCAAAATATAACTTGATAAGAAATATCCACAGTAAAAAGCAACTTTTTTTACAGTTACAATTGTCTCTGTATTTACGTTCTGTTCTGCCTATGTATTTTAGGAAGAATTTGGCTTTAAGATGAACATGTTGGATATTGGTGGAGGCTTCACCGGTTCAGAACTTCAGCTTGAAGAGGTATGCAAAGTATTGAAAGTTCAAACTCTGATTTTGATTTAGGTTGAAGTGTTTCACCATCAAATAGCAACTAACATTGATAGCTGAAGCTTATTCTAAATTCCATACAAAACTGTAAGCTGTAAGATCCAAATAATTGGTTTTACATTCTTTATTCTGGGTAGTATAATCAGTCCTTTTTAATCTTGTATTGAGTAAACACTGATTTCCATAGTTGAATCTGTAACATAGCTTCTGCTAAGGGGAATTGGGCCAGTATTATTTTTTTTTTTGTGGCTGACTATATATTGTATGTCAAACTGATTGCTCTTGCACAGTTTAGGCAAGGATTGCTTAGCATGCTTTGGATCATAAACTGTATTGCTACTGTACAAAAGTTTCAGGCATTTTGCTTTAGAACTGAAGAGTAATGGTCTTGCTGTTAAATAAAACTTTTAACATGGATTTGGCATAAACTGGATCTTAATTCAGTTCCACATAAAACACAACCTGTTTAAACTGTTATGCCTTCATAAAGTAAAAGTTCTCAAATGTAGGACAGTAAAAGTGATTGAATTAAAAGTTATTCAGAATATTTCTTCCTTAGTTTTAACTGTTTGGTTACTAGTTCAAAATAATTCTTAATCTTAAATTAGCAAAAATGTGGCTTAAGATTTCAGCATCAGCATTAAAACACTCATTCTGTTTCTAATACAAAAGCATTCAAAACCAACCACAAAAATGCACTTTTCCTTCTGGCTTTGTATGTAACTTTATATTATGTGTTGTGCCAGAGAAACTGAAATTGCTTTTGTTGTCTTCAGTGAACCTTGGTGTGAGCTTTGGCTGGGAGGAGGGATTGCATGATACTCAGACTCACAGTGTTCGATTGTCAGTGTTTAGCAGAATGACCTATGTTTCAACACTTTTTGTTTTGTAAATTTTGCACTTCTGGGTAAGGACACTCCTCATAATAGAGGAATAGAGTAAGCTTTTTGTCATGCTTTTTAGAACTGTAAACTGCTGTCTGAGAGTATGTGTGGGATATATGCATATAACCTGAGTTACATGTGTCCTATCTGTGACTTCAATTTCCTAGGTTAATCATGTCATCAGGCCACTGCTGGATGTCTACTTTCCTAAGGAATCTGGTGTTGATGTGATTGCAGAGCCTGGATGTTATTATGTTTCATCTGCATTTACACTAGCAGTTAACATCATTGCAAAGAAAACTGTTGAGTATGACAAACTTCTTCCTTCTGGAAGTAAGCAATGTATTTATCTTTAGTGTGCTCTGAATCTGTAGAGACAACTGCTCACTTCTTTTAGCCAGGATAGACTAGTTTGTTCTGGCATTTATTTAATATATACCTCATGCTGCATTGTTATCCACCTTCTGGGTTCTGAGCATATGTTATACATGTAACAGAAAAAAAATGGAATGCATAGATTTGGCTTTTCTAGTTTGCTTATTAGGTTTGACTTGTCAGTGGTTAAACCTAGATTAGGTGCTTTACATCAGGTGTAATGGAAGGGTCTGTATTAGGCTAACATGGAAAAATACAAAACAAAGCTCTTTTGTTCTCTGCTAAAGTAGACATTGGTCTTATATTCTTTATAGTGATTATTACAGAAAATACTTATTTTACTAAGCCTCGCATTTAATATTCCAACTGAATTGTTAATCTCATTTTGTACCGATTACTCTGCCCATAATCCTCCCATTCTGATACATGGAACTCCCTTTTCAGGGGAAAACAGTTGACTTAAGTTAGGTTGCAGAAAGACTACTTAGGACTGAAAAAATACATGCAAGGTGACTCTCTTTTTTTTTTTTTTTTAATTCTTCCAGTGGAGCAAGCCAGGAGTGATGATGAACCAGTATTTACATATTACATAAATGATGGTGTTTATGGTTCTTTTGCGAGTAAATTGTCTGAGAAACTGAATACTAATCCAGGGGTTCACAAGGTGAGTCTCTCTATATTCTTCAGAGATAGGCCTTATTGCTACAATTTAACTTTTATAATATATATTCAATACATATATACAATATATTTTTAAAATCATGTATGTATAATTATTTGTAAAATTATCCTTTTGTATACTTGAACGTTTTCTTATTGAATAAACTAAAGCCTGAATTACTGGTATATTTCCATATAGAAATACAAGGAAGATGAGCCTCTGTTTGCAAGCAGCCTTTGGGGTCCATCCTGTGATGAGCTTGATCAAATTGTGGAAAACTGTCTTCTTCCTGAGCTGAGCGTTGGAGATTGGCTGATCTTTGATAATATGGGTTCTGGTACCTTAGGTGAACAGTCTACCTTTAACGACTATCAGAGGCCACTGATTTACTATATGATGTCTTTCAGTGACTGGTAAGAAAATTCTTGATAGTTATAAGATTTCACTTGTTTCAAGAGCTTGCACATGCAGCCAGATACAAACCATTTTTACGGTGGCAAATATAGAAGATGCAACTGAGCAGAAGAGCCTGCCGTTTTTGTGTGGTGTGGTTCTTTTTTAATTATTCTGGCTGACTTTGCTAAGACTAACTGAGAGCTGTAATAACATGCCTGCTTTGCTTTAGGGTTGACAAAGGAAAGCATAATGCAAACTGTTGCGAGTTTATTGGTAGCTGCTTCTGAGTCATGCGTGACAACAACTGTTGAGGTTCCCCTAATACAACTAGGAAACTTTACATTTACAAGACTTTGAATTTAAAGATACAGTTGGAAAAACTGCAGAACTCCTAATACAATTTCTAACCATAACTTGCATATGGTATTGGCACCGCAGGTTGTAAGCAGGAAGGGTCATAGCACAGTAAGATCTGGGCAATGTTCCAATGCCTAGGTAGCCAGGTCCCTGCACACCTGTTGATGGAGTCACAGCCCTTTTGTGTCTGCTATGTACATGCATAGTCAGTTCTCTCCTCTGCTGAGACTGAAGTCAACATATCCAGGGGTAGTAGACTTCAAGTGCTGTATCCACAGCTGGTTTCTGAAGTTAACTTGTATACAAGCTCCTTATTACAACTAATACTTTTTTGCTGCAGGGATGAGATGCAAGATGCTGGAATTACTTCAGACACATTGATGAAGAACTTCTTCTTTGTGCCTTCTTGCATTCAGCTGAGCCCAGAAGACCGCTTTTCCACTGCAGCTTAAACAGGCATTAACGCTTCATTTAGACCTGCAGTTGCAAGTCTGTAGTTTGTCTGGTCAACATTCCAGTGTGGAAGAAATGGAACAATCTTGAATTCAATTCATTCTCTTCAAAACTTGAAAAAAGTAGTAATAGCTAATGGGGACCAGGCAAAACAAGCTACAGCTACAATTCACTGGGGGGTGGGAGGGTTAGATAATGGCATCCAAATTTAAACTTAAGTTTGTTCAACCCCTGAGCGTTTAAATATGCAACAAAATGGATGACTTAGTGGAGATGGAAACCCATCACTTGGGTTCTTCAACAGTTTACATACAAGTACACAGTTTTTATACTAAGGATTCCTGTTAGAAAAGTCTTGTAAAGTTATTGTCTTTCGCCCAGATATATCAAATGTCAGTGGGAGACCAGTGTGATTTCATTAGATGTTTAGTGTATTTAGAATGTGTAAATTTGTGCTTTGAACTGTAGTTTAATAAATGTAAAATTGCATCATAGTATTTGTTGTATTTGACCCTTGATGTATCCCTTGTATGATTGCAATAAAACTTTGTGTAGATTTTACTGTTTTTCAGGGTAAATTTGGGAGGGGCTAGGCAGGAGATACAGCTGTAAAATAGATGTGTACACGACTGAGAAGCCTTCTCTTTAGCCCATTCTTTCAGCTTTGCATTAGATAGTAAGTAATTTCAGCTTGATAAACCTGTACTAAGTGAAAGTCCTAAGTTCCTGGAAGGCTAAAATGCAAGTTGTGGTGTTCAGTTTTGTAGTATGGCCTTAGCTGCAGTTCTACCACCGCATAGCAAACCTGCAATAGATGATAAAGGTACAAAGGTAGTCTTGTAGCTAGCATGCATGTAGTGCCCCCAAGGCAGCATGGGTTAGTACAGCTTTACAAGCTTTTTTTTTTTTTTTTGATGGTGCTCAGTGAGTAGTCCCAACTTTCAGATCTTTAAAATTCAGCTAAATCTGTATAGTGCTAACTCTTAGGAGAAGGGCTACACTTGTCTTCAGCAACCTCAGTGCTCTCTTGCACTGGACTTTACCTTTACTTTGTGGGTATCTTTAAATAATGCATATTACCAGAAGTGTGTATGGCAACTGCATCAAGTAAGCTGAAACCATTCAGGGGCTTTCTTTGTTACTGGAGCCTCTAGACTCTTTCTGGGTCCTTTTCTTATGTTCTCATTTTAACTTCAACTCTTGTGTGAGAATTGGGTCGGAGGAGTGTCAGGGTTTTGGAATAGTGCGTTTAATTCTGGATCCTGTAATCAAAGCTGGGGGTTGGTGTTTTAAACCTTTAGTCAGAAACAAAATTTCTACCTTTTGGTTGCAAGTATATTTTAAGTGAGTGCCAGCTGGTAGGAAATTGTAACCTTTCATTCTGTAAGGTGCAAAAATTTTGTAAAATCTGATGAATTTTTTAATTGAAAATTGAGGGGGGAAAAAAACTTGCTGCAGAACAAACCTGTCACATTAGACTCAACTTGTCAGAACAGTTCTACCAACCAGCTAAAAAGTACAAAATGACTTCTGCTTTGAAGATGGTTAGTCTTAAGAAATCACTGGAATTAGATGTGGAAGTACAAAAGGAGGAAGTAATGATAGTAGGAAGCCTTTTTTTAAAAAAAAATATAAATAAAAAACTAAAGTTACTGTCCATCCTTAAATTTCAAGAAATCAATATGCACCTAGTTCAAGCTACTAGTTTTTTTACAAGTTTTTTTTAAGTCTTCCCTCAGATAAAAGAATTTCCAGTTTTTAACTATGACATACAAATTGTAGCTGTCGAAGATAATTGAAAAGGAGTCTGTTAGGCAGTCTTAAGGAGAACTGTTTTATGTTAACTTACAGGTCAGTTAAAAAAGTTACATGACACAGTGGTCAGAGCAGGAGTATCCATTGTGCTTGAAGACAGCTTGCCATTAAAAATGATCTGGAGTTTGAACACAGCATGTATTTCAACTCAATTTGCTAAGTGTTGCTCTTTGTTTATATTGTTATTGCAACTCAGCATTTTATGGAAAATATAAAAGTGGAATGATTTCTCTGTAGTGCACAGAGTATTAACTTAGCTTTGTCATGCTCAATACACACCTGCAGCTCCACTGGTTGACTGAGGACACTGCTCTTGCTGACCTGCTGCTACAGCTAGCTACGGTAGTTGGCATTTCATTGAGTATTTTGTACAGTCTACTCATCTCAGATGAAAGGTATCCCACCTCTTTGAAGTACCGTCGTACACGCTTCCAGTCTGCATGCCAGTTCCCAAGGAATATGCAGGGCCACGACTTGAGACAACGCTAGGTTACTAACAGCTTTAACCTATGCCAGCTGCACGTGTACTGAGCAGCTGCACAAGCAGTTGGCTTGCATTGGCTCAAAAATTAAAGGCAGGGTTGTGGATCCGTCACTGGATGTGTTCCCACTTCAGGTATATGCTCCTGTCCCCTGAACTGCTGCTTTCTGGGAGGCCAGTAGAATAATCTTAATGTGTTTTAGTAAGCCATATGCAGAATTTAAAAAATACATAACTAAATGGAAGCAGTTGCTTTAGAAGATAGAGCGTGCAGTGAAAAAACAGGTTTGTAGCTCTACTTACCTCTTCAAAACGCCTCCAGTCCTTGCAGCCGGGTAAGTGACGTGCTGAAGTGTAATGCCTGACCTTGCAGATCAGCTGAACTTTGCCTTTTTTTTTTTTTTTTAATTTCTTTTGAGGGAGTCCAACCCCCCAGCCAAAGCGTGGCCCATGGCCCATGTGGTTGGTCTCGCTCTCGCAGTGGCACGGCTGGCCGTGTTACCAGGGGCTCTGCGCCATCTGCCCCCATCTGAAAGGGCAATGAAGGGATCCAGCAGCACGTGGGAGGCAGCGGTGCCCACTGTGGGGCCAGGGCAGCCTGGCAGCAAGAAGAAAGCGGTTATGTGCTGAGGGTGGCCTGTCCTCACTAGTCTAACTCAGCAGAGGGATGCTAGACAATTACAGCTTTATTTTTCCTTTGCTAGAAGCAGTACGCTGACTTCTGGCTTCTTGGTTGCTATCTGAACTCTTATTTCCTACTTTCCCTTTATGAAAATTCAACATTTCACGTAAGCAGTGGCATATAATTCAGTCCTGTAATTTATTAATGCTTTAATGGTGTGAGAGTCCCGCACCTGAAGTACTTTCCCAGAGGGCAAGGGAAAAGCATAACCTGTTCCTGTGTGCAACCCTTGTCCCGTTGGCAGCAGCAGACGGTGAGGGTGTGCGTTTGTCTACAGGGCCGGGACTGGGCATACCGAGGGAGGGCACGCTGAGGATGGAGCTGCTGGCTGCAGGTGTGCTTCCCACTCTTGATTTCCCTCAGAGAACGATGGCCGCGTGTACATGTCTGTGCTGGGGCTGATGGAGCAGGAGCAGTGCAAGGGCGATGTGTGCCCTGTTGTCGAGGTCTGCGTCCGAAGAACCCCAAGTTGTCTTTCACTTTGTATCTTAATCCCTTGGCAGCCGCAGTCTTTAATCTGCATTAGGTGCATTAATAGGATTACCCGCACAGCTACAGAGGACAGAGCTAATTGTGCTCATCAGTGAATCAGAGAGAAGGGGGGCTCTCAGGGAGTCGGTGGCACGAGCCTCACCGCTGCGTTCGGGGCAGCGGCTGCTCCTGGTCCCTTGGCCGCGAGCGAGCGCACGGCGATGTGGGTGGGTTGTTCGTTAAAGGCTGTGCACGGCCGGTCCTGTAAGCACTCTTAAATGTAATACTAACAGTGAATACAATGCGCATCACTAATGAGACTTGGTGAGTACCACGAATTTTTGGATCCTGATTGTATATTTTGCTCAGCTGCATGCTGTCTGAACAACGTGACCCTTCCTCATACTGTTAGGGAAACCTCAAATGTTTGTCACGAGCTCACTGCGCTGCTCGCTGGAACGCCTGCAGCGAAGGCGGTGACAGGGTGGGGAGCTGGTGCTTCAGTTCTCAGCAGTAACATAAAACCAGGGGTCACGTATGCTTTTGTTGCTGGGGCCGCTTCATGTGAATCCAGACGGCAACGGGGTGTGCGTTACCAGATCAGATGGGCTCCGGGAGGGCTGCAGTCCTCCCTCTTTTTGGTATATTCCCCTAAACTGCCTGATAACTTAGCCTTATAGCCCTGAACTGATGGGGGCAGAAACCACCCCGTCCCCCCACTTCAGCAGCGCAGTGTGGCCTGGGGCTGCCCACAGGGCAGGGGGTGACAAATGGGGGGAGCGCCTGCGGAGCTGTGGGGTTGGAGAGACTGCTGCTGGCAAACAGGAGCGTGGCTGCGGGCACCCTGGCGCAGATCAGCCCCATAAAAATTATGGTTTTCTAACAAACCCGCCCCCCTTTCCCGCTTTCTTCAACGCGGAGGTGCCCAGAGACCGCTCTCCTCTGCCTCCAAAGCCGCGCTGAGCTGCCCTGGCCCAGATTCAAGGCCGCTGCTATCAGCGGGGCGCGACCTGCGGCGTGGGCGCAGCTCCGCTCGCGGCGCCGTGCACCGCTCATCCACTTCTCCACTTCTCCATTCATCCCTGCGGGGCTGGGAACGGCACCTGACACCCGCCCACGCTGCGGGCTGCAGCTGCCAGCGGCAGCCAGGCATCGCCTCCCGGCCCTTCCACTTGGGAGATGAGACCAGAACAGATTTTGCTCCTCTCTCCGGGTGTGGATGCTCCCCGTGCTCCAACCCAAGCTGGAGACAGGTGTTTGGGTTGGCCTCAGCCGTGTGTTTCCTTATCATCAGACTTTCTTTGAATGTGCAATTTCTTTTATTTTTATTTTTTTCCTCTACAGTGACTACTTTAAATTCCCCAATGACGTGTCATTGTCAAGCTTTTGCATTTTCTCCCGTATTGCAACAACTTTAACTTAGAATACGTTGCCTTGCAAGGTGAGCTCTATTGAAATGCACCTACACACACACACACACAGTGCTTGGGCCTGCCCAGTCCCACAGCTGGACACCTCTGTGGCACATCCGCGTGGCAGATGCTCAATAAACTGCTTATTTCTTCAGTGCACCTTACAACTTGTCGCTGACTAAAAGGAGATGTAAGGTTACTGGTCTCATTTTTGGTGTCCAACAAATGACTGCAGACCTCAAGAGCGCTGTTAGAGATGCGACGTGCAAGGGGAGGGGGAAGCTGAGGGCATGTGCAAAGCAGCCTGCTCTGCAATAAGCTAAGCTCAAATTAGCTGAAGCCCCAGACAGAAAGTAAGAAGGCATCTTCTCAGTATTCGGTATATGGTTAATATTTTTAAAGATATTGAAATATTCAGCCTCTGCATGGGGCTGTGCTGCCCAGCGTAGCAAACCAACAGAGGCAAGGAGCAGGGCTGAGCGTGATGGGTGTGGAGGAGGTCGGCACCCACCTTGCCACGGCCGGAGAGCTGCGAGGAAGCTCCAGGAGAGGCGCTGGGCTTGTGCTGGCCTCCCCTTGGGGAGGTGGCTCTGCTGCCAGTGGTGTACCCGCAGCAGAAGGGGCTGAGAGCTCGGAGGGCAGCATGCGGGATTTCTCTCCTCACTTTTCTTGGGTTGCTTCCAATACCTTTCTGCGCGCGCGTGTACCGCAGTTGGCGGAGCCATTCGGTGCTTCCCTGACGTATACTGGAGGCCAGATACGTAACTGCACTGCTGAGAGGTTTCAGATGAGAAAACCTTTCTGGGACATTTAATCTGTATAAATAATTGCAATAACAAAGGGCCTTTATAGATTTATGCTTAGTGCTGACAACCTCCTTGCTGCCCTACTCGGCACAAAACTTGTGCAGACTGCGACTAAAGAACTTCCCCATTAAACAAGACAGAAAATGGGTAAGGTAAACGGACGTATCTGGAGAAACAAATGCTTTTTAGAAATCCACTTAAACACATTTTAATTTTTATTTTATAGCAGCAAGAGAGGAGTACTTAGAAATGATTCCAACAGGGAAAAGTTCTTGCCCTGATGTACTAAAACAAAGAATTGTGGCCGAGATTTTCAGATCTGCCTAAGGGTCCAAGTAAAACACACAAAGTGAGCATCCAAATCCACCCTGTGTCCCTGAAAACCCTCCCCCCGTGTGTGCAGGGCCGTGCAGGTACAAGTACCTGCGTTTGTATGAGCAGACCGCTTCGGCAACGAAACTGCTCTTCAAGGGATCCCGAGTCTGTCAGTACACCGAGATGGACTCCAGCTACTTGCGGCTTTGAAAGGCCGCTCGGTTAGTCTATCGGATGACCTAATCAATACCGATTGTTTATTTAACAAGAGTAAATTTGACCCAGAAGTTTCTAAAGCCTCCAGCTCTCCAGCACACGGTGCCAGCAGGATTATTTAAGGGCATGGAGCCAGAGTTGCCACACAGCACTGCAGTAACCAAACAAACCCGCATGGAGGTGAGTTCGGGCTGGCCAGCCCCACAGCTATTAATAGGCATCCCAAACGGGAGGAGGGTCTGCGGAGAGGGCCACGCACAGGTCTGCCCCGGAGAACTGCAGCTTCACTGAGCCATCCTGATACGGGTTCATAAAGCTTCCTTCAGCACGGTTTCTTCAGATTAATAGATACTCCTCAGGCAGGGGCTTATTTTACATGTATGTACGCCAGCTTCTCAGCTCTGCCTTCCATAGGTGTGTTAGCCAGGACGACACCATATCACGGATTTCACCATGGCTAGAAGCATTCACGAGGCCTCTAATCGCTCTTATATGGAATCCGAGCCTTTAACTCACTGCAGGTGAGGAAACAGACCCGAAGTGCAACATCAAACTGGTAAAACGTGACAGTGCAGCTCAAAGGGGGCAGAAAACAATGGGGTGAGGTAGAGAGGGGACCTCGCTCCAGCTTTAGGAATTCCCAGGTCTTCTCCTCCAGGAGACAGAAGAGCAGACAAAGCTTTCTGGAGAACTGTCACAGATGGGACCTGCTCCAGAGTGCTGTACGTTACAGCCTGTAGCTGTAGACATCTTTTGGTCTCGTGAGGTTGATTTGAATTTGAGGTTAATGTCAAAGCTTCCTGAGGACGAAAGAAGCCAAAGGACTTCCACCTGTGCTGCTTCTGTTTGTATTCGTGTTCCAGCACCGGCCTCAGCCAGCACTCACTGATCATGAGCAGGACCCTGGATGCTTGTGCATCCAGGTACGTGCAATGGAAATGTGAAAACACAAGCACAACAAAAAATGGCAAATCTGTCCATGAAAGGCTTTGTCCAATAAGGGGGGACACAGGAACCCCAGGCTCTTGTTTGCTGCTTTCTGTGCCACCCACGCTCACACCAGTGCGGGAAATGTCCGTTGTGGGGAGGGATCTGTCGACAGTTCCTGGTAAGCACGTGATCCTACCACTCAGAGTGGGATGATGCTGTTTTCTGACTGATGATTAAAACCGTTCCAGCTGCAGAGCAAACACACATGCACATAAACATTGCAACATCAGTGTTTCTTTTACAACGACTGGTGCCATCAAATAAACAAAAACGGCCTTCAGCAGCGGCTCCTGAACCCAACAGCCGGACACATGATTTCTTCTGGTAGTGATCTATCTTTCATGTCCTGTCTTTCAGTCCTTGCTCAAAATAATTCACTACACTGGGAATCAACAGCTGCAGAATCACACCCTCCTCCTGCCTGCCAAATATCAGCATCTTCTGTCCCCAAACAAAGTGAGATGAAATAGCATTTTGCAAGAATGCCTTTGTGCTGCCAGCACCGCAAAACCGACAGCCACTTTTCAACAGCACCCATGAAAAGGCTTAATGTGCTGCTGGAAAGGAACGTGTCGGCCAGTCTTCAGTCATTCATATTGGTGAGAAAGCAGAGCTCACCTACAAAACCCACATCAAGGTGCCTCCTCAACCGGAAAACACTTGGAAAATGTTGAAAATTGAAAAAAAAAAAAAAAAATCATAAAACTAACCCTTCTCCTCCACTTCCTTGGCCCCAGAACAAGATCCAGCTCCTGAACTGTCATCCCCAGCGCCCTGTAAGCCCTCTCTGCCCAGGTTCCCCTCAGCCTTGCAGGCCGCCCATGGATTCCCCTCACGCCGCCCACCGCTCGGCCTGTGGAAGCTGTCCGCGCTCCCGTTATCGGCACTGGGGATGGAGCCGTCATGGCTGAGTGCAATTCCTCCCACATCAGGGAAAAGATGAAATGCGCCCCAAACCCCACGATACGTATTTTACAGCACTCCAACGGCTATAAAAAGAGCTATAAAAGCAGACGCTTCTGCTGTAAGCTCCTAATCTTAGCCGAACCCCACCCACAGTGGCTCCGGGTACATCTATATTCACTTTGCCATTTGAACCAGAGAACCACCTCGGGCCCAGGGCCACGCGGTGCGAGCTGGCTCGCTTCCCAGCCGCTCGCAACAAGGGTCCTCTGGAGCAGATGATTTGCACCCACGGCAGAGATGAGCAGGAGCACGAGGTCCGTGCCAGAGCTCTCCCCTCCTGCCGGGCCTCGCTGCCCTCCCACGCCAGCACGCTCACCAGTGCTCCATGGCCCTCGGCTGCTGTTTTGCAACAGATGCGTGCACAGACATCTGCAGCCCTCCAGGCATTGACCTCACCCACGGTCCCTTCTTCCCCTTGTGGAGAGGAGACTTTGGACTTTTAGCTGGTTGAGGGAAGTCATTGTCCTGCTCTGGGATGCGCTGGTGCGGCCTCACCTCGGGCACTGTGTGTGGTTTTGGGTGTAAGAAGGACATAAAACTGTTAGAGTGTCCAGAGGAGGGCTACAGAGAAGGGTCTAGAGGGCAAGATGTGTGAGGAGCGGCTGAGGTCCCTTGGTTTGCTCAGCCCAGAGCAGAGCAGGCTGAGGGGAGGCCTCATGGCAGCCTGCAGCTCCCTCACGAGGGGAGCGGAGGGGCAGGTGCTGAGCTCTGCTCTCTGGGGACAGCGACAGGACCCGAGGGAACGGCATGGAGCTGGGACAGGGGAGGGTCAGGCTGGGGGTTAGGGAAAGGTTCTGCACCCAGAGGGAGGTCGGGCACTGGGACAGGCTCCCCAGGGCAGTGGTCACAGCACCGAGCCTGCTGGAGTTCAAGAAGTGGTTGGACAATGATCTCTGAAATGTGGTTTAATTTTTAGGCGGACATGTGAGGAGGCAAGAGTTGGACTTGATGATCCTTGTGGGCCCCTTCCAACTTACAATATGCTATGACCGTGGAGACAACAGTCCGAGGTGGGCTCAGACTGACAGGGTCTTTACAAGGCTGCCTGCCCGCCCCTTAAGCCTGACACATCCCCTGTCGGATCCACTTGCACAGAGAAGAGAACTGCCACCACCCTTTGGAGGCTGGCAACCACCACAGGTTCACGGATACCATAACTTGGTGGGACCAAGGTGCAGCACGCCTCCAAGGATGAGCTGCAGGACAGAGGAGCCAAGTCAAGCGTTGCCTCATGACAACAGTGAGCTGCAAGACCGAAGTGCACATCTCCAATGGCAAGATGCAGGGCCAAGGCACATCCCCCTGCGGTGAGTTTCAGTTTTGTGTGTCCCAAAAACTGCACTGCTGGACCACAGCGAGCTGCACGGAGGAGAGGTCAGGGAGTGGCGAGATGCCAGCACCCTGCTGCCAGGCAGGTGGCTGGGACAGGTCGCACGTGGCGTTCCCCGTGTGCCTGTGCCTGAGGCACTGACAGAAGCGGGAGCACCAAAGATGAGCACCTACTCCCTGTGCACTCCCCACGTAGAAATTCATTGCTTCCCCCGGCCCCACCAACCCGCTCCTGTGTTGTCTGCAAGAAAGCCACTCGAGCTGAGTAGCACTGGCAAAGCCCAGGGGTTTGGCACACTTGATGGGCGCTTTGAGCAAGTTCCTCTGGTCACAAGCACAATCCCACTGCTGGGGGGTCCCTCACAGGGGTCTTTGATGAAGCCATCATGACCTGCATGCTGTCCATCTGGAGAGTAAACGGGGATCTACCCTGCAGCCCCTCACGTGGCTCAGATACAGCAGAGATACTTGCATCGAGCAGCACCAAATGGGGCTTTCACACAGCCTCTTTAAAAATAATAATAATAAAAAATATTGCTCAATTCCTGACGTGCTGCCAAGAGACTCTCTAGGCTATCATCTGAGCAGCAAACCACGACTCCAATGACGTCTATTTAAATGAGACAGAAGGCCTTGATCTCCAAGGGTCCCTAAAGGGTGCCCTTAGTTCCTGTGACGTCTTAAGGAAAAAAAGAAATCAATTAGTAATAGTGAGATGATTGCTTAACAGCATGCCAGTGGTGTGTTTTGTACTGTGATGCCAAGGGTGTGGTATGTGACCAGAGGCATTTGGCAAGAGATAGCACTGGGATATGAGAGCTCAAGGCCTGCCAAGACATACTGGAGGATTGTTTTGGGTGCAGGGAGTCAAACTGGACACTGTTTAGTCTTTCCTGTATGTAGGACGTACTACCTGCAATTTTGGACCTGCATTTCCCTACTCAGAAACTATTTGCTTGCTTGAATATGAGCTAACACATATGCAGTGGGGGTTGGATCAAACATTAGCATCACAGAACTGGTAGTGGTTCCTGCAGCATTAAATTTACTGATAGTTTTGCTCCATCGCATCTGTCTTATGTGGCTGAAACTAGTCAATAGTTCAAAAAAATATTAAAGGTACTAGGCTTAAAGAAAAGAATGACCTTTATTCACATGACTGTTATCAAAACACTTGTATTTGGGGGCATAGGCATGCTGTTACTTTTGTTAGAAAGAGGAAAGTCCCTGCTGACTTCCATACCACGATAATATGTCAAATGAAACGCCCTGCTCACTCCACCATCTTCATCCCTCCAGGATACAGACCATCAGAGGAACTCCTGAAATGCAGCAGCTATTAAGTCACTGTGTAACAAGCAAATTCAGTTTGGGCATGAAAAAGCAAACAAATGTACTTCTAACGCCTCCATCAGGAACAATATTTATCTGATCAGAGCATGGACAGGTGGCTTTGTCAGCTACACGCGCTCACTGCTCAGTGCTCGCTGGCTGTCTTCTCCTTTCACTTAAATCAGCTTCTGAGTTTCTGATTTTGTTAACAGTAGTTTAGATTGATCGGGTGGGTTTTATACAAAAGAGTTAATTAAATCGTGACAGTAGGAAAGCTCTGAATATAACAAATATGCCATTCAAAGGGGTAGAACACAGGCTCCTATGTCAGCCTCGAAAGCAGCAAAGGCTTTCAGTTGTGTTTCCTGATATTTTCCAAGCTGTCCGCAAATAAACAATGTCCTTCCACAGCTTTCCAAAGGTATCCGTGCTCTTAAATGGCATGCCTCCGCATCACACCCAGGGCCCAACAGTGTTGCCCTTTATTTGTCGTGTCACTAAACCCACCAGCGTTGCACAAATGAAGAAAGAACGCACGAGATGCTAAACAGAAATAAACCCTGGGTCATGCCATGTGAAGTGAAATAAGAAGCATGATCCGCGTGGAAAGAATCAACAAACCACTCCAAGATTAACTCCTGATTTCCACTCCGCAGAATTCCCAGGATTTCTGCAGTCAAGGCATGCAGAGAGCGTGCCACTTGGCTGGTTTGACCACATCAAAACTCTGGCTGCCCTTCCAAAACAACAGATGGGAAACAGGGCGGTAGCCGGTACCCATCATCGTGTCCTGCAAAGAAACACAGTTCCTGTGAGAGCCGCGGGACCCGAGGAAGGTTCTGGTTGACGTACAGCCTGATCCTGCACTTAAGGAACTGAATATGAAACCTGCCACCATCTCCGGCGGGTACTGAGCCAGTCATTTGCTTACCTCGGTTCCTTCTGACCTGACAAAAATAACCATCCACCTACAGTTTTCTGTGAAACACGCACGCATCTAATACCAGAGGTTAAAAATACCCATCGGTGGCCCGTCATCAGCCGGGGAATACAGCTTCTTGCTTATTAGCACGGAGAAGCCAAGACTTCAGGATAAAGGAGCAACTTCAAGCTCTAATTTCTTCATGACGAAGCCAAGATAAGCCACAGATAACAGCAGGTTGAAATTCAGGTTTAGACTGCTGGTCAGAAGGCACACAGTTGGCCAGTGATTTACCAGCTGGGATGCCAAATCTCTTCCCTAATTTATCCTCCTGATCCCACAACAATTTACCTTTCCACATCAGAAAAATATGACCTGCAGGCTGCCTAAGTGGTTTTCTGGGAAATTTAGACTTCAGATATGGTGTAATAGGCATAAATAAAGAACCCACAAGTGCTTAAACGTCCAACTTCTGAGCACCTTTAGAATGAAAAGCAAACACATCAGCTTGCTCCTAGACGGCATAAAGCCACGTCCCCGGCTTCTCCAGGAAACTGAACGAAAAACACCAACACATCCAACCGACAGTCGTAGCTCAGAGACTGCCAAAGAAAATCACCTTTACTGAAATCCGCTCACTGGCCAAAAAGAAGCGTATCTTACCTGCCTTAGGCTTCACTGGGGGTGTCTGAGGGTTCCCCCCCCCAGCCTGTTTCCCGTGGTAGCTGTGCAAACACCAGCATTGCTAACAGCCTCTGAAGCCTTCCCTCGGACGGCGCTGAGCAGGCGAGGCAGGACAGGGCTGCGCTGACTCAGAGCAGCCGCAAACACTCGGGAGACAAGGGCTGTGAGCAGTACTGTGCAACACGCACGTACACACCAGCTGGGATCGGTGTCGTGCAGGGGAGGAACGCAGCGCTGCCAGGACTCGCTGGGTCTGGAACCGGGCTGGTAAAATAAAGTAAAGCAAGCTTTAATGTTAAAGCTATATAAGCTCTGTTTTTCACCTGGTATACTAATAAGAAATCCCCAAACCAGGACAACGCGGGCTTTTCCTAAGGGCAGGATGTATGGGGAAAACGGGGCACGAAAAGGAAGAGCGAAGAAGTTACAGGAGACGGAAAGGGAGACAAGCCGCCCCACTGCCGCTGACACGCTCCACCTCCAGCTGTCAGATCCGCAGAGCTCTGAGACTGCTGTCTGCCGTGGAGAGACGTCTTTCCAACCATTAATAAACGAACACGAGCAGAAGGAGCCATGCCAGGGCGTGCAGCCGGAGCTCTCGCCTGTGTCCCCAGCTGTCCCTTCCCCTCCTGCCATTTCGGAGCTGCATCTCCCCGGCCGCCCCCCCAGCCCCAGCTGCTTTCAGACGCCCACCGCATCGCTCTGCTCCGCGCAGGGAAGCGAGCTGTCACATTTTCCAGCCTCCGAAGCTGAGATTATTTTTGGGAGAGGTGGTTTTGACAGTCCCACCCCGCAGCAGCGTGGGGGAAGGAAAGGGGAAGGGAAGAGCAGTCCGAGACATACAGGGGCCCTCATAGCTAAACAAGCAGTTCTACCCCCCGACACCCAGGGTGTGCTCAGAAAGGATGGGAGGTTTTGGGGGGATGGAGTTCCTGTGGAGTACAGGATCCAAGCAGCAGCTCGGTCCCTCTAGTTATGAGGCCTGCCCTTTCCCAAGCTGCCCCTGAGGGACTTGAAGCGCTGCTGCCGCGAGGAGACGTGGCTGGGATGGCGGTGCCTGTGGAGGGCCAGGCTCCCTGAAGCCAGCCCAGCCCTTCAGTCAGCTCTCTCCTCCCCAAAAGCCCTGGCTACATCGCAGGGCAGCAAGGCAGGGCTATATCACCCATCACCATCCGTCCCTCCCCTGGAGCTCAGGCCTAAAGATCCTGAAGAGGGAAAAACGAAAGGGGATTTTGGCCGAAAGACACCCGGAGGTGTGGGGCGCAGCGTAGTCGTTTGTAAGCACCTGTTTGGTACTGCTAGCGAAAAAATTTGGATCATCCCGAACTAAATCCTCCTTTGGGAATTCCCTCTAGATAAGGCAGGCAAGCCCATCGGTTCCTCTGCAAGCATGGCAGGGATTTAATAAAATCTAGCCAAAAGGCAGGTAGCAACGCAGTGCTGCCACGGGTTGCACAATACACCCGGGAGATGGGAGCTGCTGACTTCCCCATCAAGCGATAACAGCTTTCACAGGCATGAAGACGACAGGAGCTGCTGTGAGAGCTTTGGCAGCAGGACCAAGGGGAGAGGGATCTCGCCTGCCAGTCTCAAACGGGATGGGGAGAAACTGGAGGGAGCATCCTGCCAGATCCGCATGTGGGAAGAAGTAATAGAAATTCAAACCATACAAGGTACCAGTGGAAGCTGTGGAATAAAAGCAATAAAAAAGTCTTTTTTTTTTGTTTTTTTCCTTGAGAATAAAAATACAACTTATGTCGATAAGCAAGTCTCTGAACTGACTGAGAAGCATTTCAGATTATTTTTATTTGTTTAGCTGTAATACCCTCATCTTCCCCTCAGGCTGGAGAACCCGCCCGCCTGCTCCTCCTGCAGCACTCTTCGCTTCCAGCAGAATAAAACGTTCTGGGAGGTTTCCCGGCAGGTCCCGGGAGGACACCAGCCGCCGCCAGCCCCCTCCGCTCCCTGTCTGCCGGCAGGGGGAGAGGAATTCCGCAGAGCAGACCCGCAGACCTTGACGCGGCTGTAAGAGAGGGAGGCGAGCGTTAGCAGCGGCTCACTTCATGACAGAAAACCGCCGCGGGTGACGGGGAGCTCCGCGAGGAGCCGGCAGCGCGGCCATCTCCCACCCCCCCCGCCTCAAAACCTGACAGGAAAACGAGCCCCAAGCCACGGCTGCGGCCGGGAGGCGGCCCCCACCCTTGTGAGGCGCCACGGCGTGAGATAATTAGCTGCCACGCGGCTAATTAGCAGCCGCTAGCCGGCCCCGCACCCCCGGGCGGCCCCACTTCACCTCGGCGTAAATTCACCTCAGGGCGGCTTCACCTCAGCGCACCCCCTCCCCCCTCCCCCTCAGCCCCCGCACCACGTGACCTCCCCTCACGCGGGGGGGGAGCTCTGACTCAGCCGGAGGGGACCCGCCCGCGGGGGCGCGCACGCCGCGCCACCACCCCGGGCACGCCGCGGGGCAGCCGCCGATCACGCGCGGGCGCCGCGCTCCCATTGGCCGGCGCCTCACACACCTTTGGCGCTGATTGGGCGGCCCGGGCGGCGGGAGCCCCGCCCCTCGCCCCGCCCCTCTCCGGCGCGAGGCGCAGGGGTGCCGTCGGCGGGATGGGGAGCGGCGAGCAGAAGGCGACGGGCGGCGGCGGCGGGCGGACGGCAGCGGCTCCTGTCAGCATCAGCCGCCGCCGACACCGGCCGGTGGTGAGCACGCGGGGTGCCGGGAGCTGGGGGGAGCGCTGGGCTGAGGGGCCGGCAGCCCGGCGGGGTGATGCCGGCCCCCCCTCGGAGCTGTGCGGGCGGGGCCCGGCTCCTTCCTGCCGCGGGCGGGGGCGCAGTGGGTGAAAGGTCGGCGCGCGGCGCTCCCCGGCCGAGCAGCCGCCGATCACGCTTTGTTCGCGTGGCCCCCCCTCCTCCCCGGCCGCGCCTCAGCCCGCCGCCGGCCAATGGGAGCGCCGCGGGGGGGGCGGCGAGCCAATGGGGGCGGCGGGGGGGCGGGGCCCCGGCGCTGGGCGGGAGGGAGGGGGGCGGTGGTTGGGCGCGCGCCACCGTCACCTCGGCGCACCCCAACGGCTGCCGGGCGGGGGGGAGAGGCGGCGCCTCACGGTCCCCTCAGCTCCTCAGGTCCCCTCAGCGCCACCCGCGCCCCTCAGCCGCTCCCGGAGAGCCGGCTCCGGAGCTGCTGCAGCTCTCCCGGTCCCCCTGCGGTCTCCCCCCCCGGCGAGAGCCACCTCAGGGAAAGGCGCGTCTGGATGAGCGGTGCCGCGGGAAGGGAGCGGGGGCGCGGTGCGGGGAAGGGTTGTGGTTGTGCCTCGGATTCGGCTGGGAGGTTTGGTGTTAGCGTTTCGGGCGCTGCGCTCGCGATGTGGGGTAGCTTAAGGTGCTGGCTGAAGGTTTGGGGAAGGTCTTTTGTCTCCAGAAGCTGTGTAATCTTCGCCAGATGGCCAGATTTCCCCGCAGACAGCTTCGTGACAGCATTATATAAAGGAGAAAGAGGGTAGGGAAATGCAGACCTATCCCCCACATCATCAGGCGTATTTGTCTGGTGCATGTTGCTTTGTTTTGTTTTTACAAAGCCTTCTGACAACTGGCAGCTAAATGCTTAGGCTTAGCCATCAGGTTTAAAGGGTTATTTTTTTCCTGTGACCCAAACAGGAGGAAGAAATGGAGATGATGGCTGAGAAACAGAGAGAGAGATATTTCTGGAACAATACCCCTGAAAAAAGCGATTATGAGGCTGTGGAAGCCCTTATTTCTATGAGTTGCAACTGGAAGTCCGACTTCAAGAAATATGCAGAAACTAGACCTATAACTCCAGCATCTGATATGTCGGAAGAGAGCGACGAGGCTTTGCTTCCTGGAGCAGCAGACTTCAACACGATACCCGCATTTGTAAGTCTTTAATACCGTGCGTGCGTGCTCTTTTTCTCAGGGTGAGTGTGGGAACAGGTTGGTAACGCGCCCCCCCTTCACCTTCCCTCTTCTCCCCGCAGTGCCTGACTCCACCCTACAGCCCGTCGGACTTCGAGATGTCTCAAGTCGTCCACCCGGGGCCACCAGCGCCACCTGCAGCGCACTGCAAGTCGCTGGCTGAAGCCGCCAAGGCGCCCCCCGCAGCACCTTACACGGAGGCCTCCCAGCCTCCGGCACCCAGGCCTCTGAAGGCGCAAGCGACCAGCGTTATTCGCCATACGGCCGATGCTCAGCTTTGCAATCACAAAACCTGCCCGGTGAGAACAGCCAGCGTGCTGAAATACCAGGACGGTGTTTCACGGGAAACCGATAGTAAACAGAGCGCTGAAGTGGAGCGCTCAGCGGCGGCGCCGGGCAGAGTGAGTTACGAAAGTGGCAAACTGCCAGCTGCGGAAGGAAAAACTGCAGAACCAGCTGGCGGCGCCGAGCCCTCGACGAAGCCCGCGGTCAGCAGGCATCAGTCTGTCCCTGGAGCGGCGCCGTGCTCGGCGCTAGTGGCACCCCCCTGCTCCGTGCCAGGAAGCGGAGCCCCCCCTGTGCCGGTGATTTGCCAGATGGTCCCGCTGCCTGCCAACAACTCGGTGGTGACCGCCGTCGTGCCCAGCAGCACGGCGAGCCAGCAGCCAGCGCTCTGCCAGCCCATGGTGTTCATGGGTGCTCAAGTTCCCAAAGGTGCCGTTATGTTTGTCGTGCCCCAGCCCGTGGTGCAGAGCACGAAGGCGCCCATCATCAGTCCAAACGGCACCAGACTCTCTCCTATTGCCCCAGCTCCTGGCTTCGTGCCTTCTGCAGCCAAAGTCACTCCCCCTCTCGATTCTTCAAGGATAAGAAGTCACGTCTGCAACTACCCGGGATGTGGGAAAACTTACTTCAAGAGTTCCCATTTGAAGGCTCATGTCCGAACACACACAGGTTGGTCACTCTTTCTGGATGTTAAAAATCAGCCTAGAAAGCTGCCGTTCCCTGTGCTGCTTGTTGGGGATCTCACAGTCACTGGATTTGTTCATGGAACGATTTGCAGGGCAGCAATGAAACGCTGCTTTTGCCGTTGTGCGTGTAATAATGCTGCCTGGTCTCTGCTAGGAATTACCCCGGAGGGGAAACTGATTCAGCAGCTTGTTTGTGTTGGCCCTGCTCCGTGCCAGAAGGCAGGCAGTAATACTTGTGACAAGCACGGGAAGCCAGGCCTTGCCCAAACACAGAGCGCGCCCTTCTGCAGTTAAACGCGCCTCGTTAGGCTTCTCCACAAGAGTGCCTTTGTCAGAAGTAGCTAAAACTTTGGGCAACTTCCCCACGCCTCAGCTGTTAATCACGGCAGCAGAAAGTGGCGTGTGTTAGCACGTGGGCTCGCTGTGTGCCACCAGAGCTCTGTCACTTAGAGCTGGGACTGACGTGACTACAGGCTGCGTTCAGCGGGGCCGCTTTCGTCACCGTAACGTGCGTGCCGGTGGAGCTGAGCGGTGCAATCAGCTGGCCTTGGGGACACACACAGCATCTCAGTTCGCTTTCCGCAGGGTTTTTATTCTTAACCCTTTGTGCTACTTAGCCTTGACAATAGTGAGTCTACATGTTTTAAAAATAGCGTATTAACATCTTTTCACATTGCACGTGAAAACTTTTTTTAAAAAGGTCAAATACTGTTAAGACAATAGCATTTGTTGTTCAGCTGGTATTCATGGTATTTTTTTGTCTCTTTTTTTTCTTTTAGGAGAAAAGCCCTTCAGCTGTAGCTGGAAAGGCTGTGAAAGGAGGTTTGCACGGTCTGATGAACTGTCCCGTCACCGCAGAACGCACACGGGCGAGAAGAAGTTTGCGTGCCCGATGTGCGAGCGGCGGTTCATGCGGAGCGACCACCTGACAAAGCACGCCCGCCGCCACCTCTCGGCAAAGAAGTTACCCAACTGGCAAATGGAAGTGAGCAAGCTCAACGACATCGCTGTGCCGCCTCCGTCGGCAGCTGCGCAGTGACAGGACTTACTGAGAGCATGGCGGAATTAACTGTTCCTGCTGGGATATGCCCGTTTTAAAAAGAAAAAAAAAGAAAAGAAAAAAAAAAAAGCTTTTGCTCCAGCTCTGTGGTTCTCCGGTGCCAGCTGCTGATAGCGGTGCGGCAGAGAGGCAAAGGCAATCCGTGCTCGGCCACAAACGTGGTGCTGAGAGAGTCGGCGGCTGGCTGGAGTAGTGGCCGTCTTTTGCACTGGTGAGGAGAGAGAAAGGGAAGGGTATAGAGCAGAGCAGCATGCACCGTGCACCTTCTGAGTTTGTCAGATCGTTCATACGTACTCAGTGTCAGCTGCACGTCTGTGGTACTGACTGTTCGCTGCTGATGCATGAGACCAGCGTGGATTTAGCGACTGGTTGTGAATCTCCAGGACTACGTAGACGAGAATGATAGAGATGGACGGGCACAGCCTGACAGCCCAGCACGTACCCGCCTCAGATGAGCTGAACTGGTGTTCGTACTCCTGCCGCCTCTTTTCGGTGGGAGTTCTCTCCTCCTGCCCGCTCTCGGGCCCAGCCACGCGGGTGATTTGGTGCCAGGCGCCAGGAGGCTGTAGTGCCAGCTTCACCCTGCTGCCTGGGGTGGGTTGTGTGGGCGCTAAGGGGTACGGCGTGGGCACCTGGGGGGGCTGGGAAGCCTCGTGATGATTACAACTGGTCACCCCTGGGCATCGTACGGTGCTTCTGCTTTTGTGTTGCTTACGGTTTCCTTCGCACCTTCTGAAAACTCTGCACCATGGCATTTTTTTCATAAGCAGATACAGTGCACTTTCAAGAACAATGTAGCTGTAAACTACTCGGGTTGATTAAGAAAGGAAAACGAGAATCTTAGGCTTCTTGAGGGTGTTTTTCTTTGAAAGACGGCTTATACTAAAAATGAATTATGGATACGCTATGTATTGTATTAAATTAGGAAGTTGTGATTTGAAGAGTAAAATGAAGCCGTAAAGACACTGCCTAGAATTAAAGCTGTATATTTTGTGACGAATAATGCATCAACTTTCACTATCTCTATTTTATCATGCTATGTTGAGGACACATATCAGAAAGTGAACAGTTTGAAAATAGTGTATTAGATACGCTCTTTTGTGACTACTTAAAGATTTGCACATTTCTTATGTTGTACTTTATACTTTGTTTACAATAAAACCAATTTTCTTTATTATAGACCTTTTTTTGTAGCAGAACTTCTTCACTGTTACCCCTCGCAAGGAAGTCAGCCTCAAAACAAAGTGTAGTGTCCATCAGTGCGTGTCCGGACCAGCGCGAATCCGTCTGTCTCTTAACCTTTGATTTACAAGCTCTTTAAAGCCAGCAGGAGTGGAATTTGAAGTCTGCACTTCCTGCTTGGAACCTTTTTTCCTCCCTACTCTTCATCCATCCTCCTCCTTTTCTCCAGGCACCCAGAATAAAAGTGTTTGCGTGGGCCATTATGAGACTGGTGGGAAACAGGTTGTTTTTTTGGTGGTGGTGGGACTGCCCCGTCTCGCCCCCAGAGAAATGCAGCCCCCCTGCTGCAGAGCCAGGCCGCCAGGTGCAGGTGGCAGCTGCTGCCTGGCGCGGTTTGTGTGGGCTTCTCCACGTCCTGCTCCGCTTCCCTCCCCTGCCTGCAGGGATTCACGAATTTCACAACTGTGGCTGTTGACGCACCATCGTTCCTATAGGGTGTATGGGATCGGGGCGCTCCTCACCGTTCCTGTTTGAGGTAGCGCCCTGCCTAGGAACAACGTGAGTCACGGTGCTCTTGTTCCTGGCAGGAAGGCAGGAGCCAGGCTCCTTCTCTGCAGAGCAGACCTCTCGAGCACGAGTCCCAGTCCGCTGTCTTGCCTCAAAACACGGTGTTTCATGCAGCGATTCCGTGCCACAGCCACGCAGCTGATGAATTTTTACATGGGTGTGTAATTTCTCTCTGCAGGCTAGCTGTCCGGGAGCAGCACCGGCAGGAGGGAGGCTTTAATAGCCACAACCCTCCTCACCGCCTCCAGGCTCTCTGGTGACATGAGGGAGGAGTCTGACACAGGGTGGCCTTCAGTGACACGGGGACGCCCGCGGAGCCAGGCGAGCTGCTGGCGGGGCTCTGCGCGGCACACGGAGGTGGAATCGCTCCCTCGGGGTGTGGGGTTTCAGGGTCTGGTTACCCCAGCGGTCTGTGCCGGGATTAATCTCCGCAGAGAGGACGGTGAGAAGGCTGGAAAGAGCCCTGGTTTTCCCCTTGCGGTCGGGAGCACAACAATTTCCATTGCGGCAGGCCTGGATGCTGCACGGGTGAACTAACACATACTTGAACAGAGAGGTCCTGTGACGGGGCAGCCGGCCGGGAGCCTGCGAGGACAACCAGGGTGGCTCCTGCGGCTGTTCCACCCGCACAGCGACGTGCTCCGGGGGTTTTCCCCTCAGCTGTGCCCCGGCAGGAAGGGTTTTCGTCTCCGGCGAGCCCTGGAGCGTGAGGTGTCCCCCTGGCAGCTCGCCATGGCTGCTGCAAATAGACGTTTCCCTCTCGTCTGCTTTGGCAACAGGCTTCTGTCACTAAGGGAATGCTTGCAAGCTGTCAGAAAAGTTGCAGCCCGAAATCGGGGCAGGAGGAACGATGAATGAAGGGAGAGGAGTGTCACGGGTTCGGGCTGCTCTGCGCCACGGGGTTTCTGCAGGAGAAAAAAATCGTGTGGTCAGGGAGGGTGGTGCTCGGCTGGGGTGAATGTTCCTGGAATACGGTTTCCACTGGGATAGAGCGTGCCACGCAGCACTGACCTGCTGCCTCTCCCAGGGTATGGAGGTCTGGAAGGCATCCTGCTTCTGCCAAAGGACAAATCGGTGCTTAAGGAACAGGAACTGAAGGCGCCTTTATCCTTACAGCACGCATGAGGCTGAACCTGCTAGTGCATTTGCTGTATTGCGATATAAATCAGGTAACGATAACATGAATTATGATCGGTAATTCAGAACCTTGCCTAGGACGCCACAGCTTTGGTGAGACTTTAAATTGACTTGTGTATTCCGCTGGGGAAGGCACAGAGACTTCCTTGTAAGGGAAATCCTGCTCTGTGAACTCCTTTTAATTTTATTTGGAAGGTTTCGGTGGATATCAAGGTGCCTGCTAAATGTTCCCCAGACCCCATGTGAAACCTGCGAGGCGTACACCCAGCCTGTCTCCTGAGTGCCTACAGCACATTCAGGAGGAACTAACATTTGTCAAATCTAGCATTTTAACAAAACCTTCACGAGCTCGTCATGTCATTAACGCAGTCTGGGCTGAATTCCATCAAGTTGTCAGCGTTTAATTGCGACGGCTGTGATCTCTGCAGCGCTTGCGAGGTGCCTGGCACTGGGTGCGTGCCACGAACAGAATGCTCAGGCGTTTTAAACACTTCTGCTTGGGAAGGAGAGGAAAGAGAGCTTTTGATGCTTAATTACCTGGTAGGCAGCTGAAAAGCACAACCCCCAACTTCCCAAAGTGAAAAGAAGAATAGGGAGTATTTTTGCTGCCTTCTGCGCGCAAGCCGTGCAGTCACCTCAGCGAAAACGTAATTCTCAATCAGCAGCAATTGGTGTTCATTAGGTGTTCAGGCTGGGAATGAGGAGACATTTCCTCTCAAAGAGCAGTCAGGCACTGGGACGGGCTGCCCAGGGAGGTGGGGGAGTCACCGTCCCTGGGGGCATTCAAGGAAAGGTTGGACGTGGTGCTTGGGGACATGGTTCAGTGGGTGACATTGGTGGTGGGGGGATGGTTGGACCAGGTGATCTTGGAGGTCTTCTCCAAGCCTAATGATCCTATGGTTCTATGATTCTGAAAGGATAAGGGTGAGGGTGGCTGAAGGGATCCTCCTGCTCCCAGCCGTGGGACAAAGACCTGGCCCCGACCCATGGGCTCACCTCCATCGGCGCTTTGCTCGCTGCTCAGGCAGGTGCTGTGCTCACCTCCATGGGGTTCCACGAGGAAATCATGCTGGCAAAAATTCTGGCCATTTTCTGAAATAAATTGAAAACTTGGCATCCCTGTTACATTCTTGGTGTCCTAAGTAGGTCAAAAACATTCAGCAATGATCTAAGGAGAATGAAATTGTTCCTGTCTGCAAGTGCCCAGAGGGAAGCAGAGGGGACAGGGCGAGGACACGCAGACTAGCTGGCCTCGGTGGCATTGCCTGAGTCTTGCATGGGTTCATACTAACACTAATCCTTCCAGCCATGGGGCTGCAGGAAGTATTTCACGTCTTTCCATGGGAAAACATCATAAATAGTTGTTAATCTGAGCTGGTGGGATCTCTTTCTCTCTATTTGTGCAAGAGAGTTCAATTCCCTGCTTGAGAGCAGCAACGAGTCTGATGAGTCTACGATGAGTCACCAGGCCAGGGAAAAAGCTGCAGGAAGGCTGGACTATTTATAAAATGCAGAAGAAAGAAAGGAAACATATTCTAGGCGCAGGGAGATCTGAAAGGTGATCCTAATTTCTTCTGTGGGATGGCGCGTTCCCAGGCTCTGCGAGGGGAAACTCCCAGAAAGGAGGAAGGGCTGCCGGCAGGGCGGGCAGGCTTTCTGGGGTTGGGTGAGGCAGGCGGTGTTCATGTGCAGAGCTTCAAGCCGGGTCAGGTACCGCGGCGTGAGTCACTGCTGTGTTTGCAGCGCAGATGTGGAGGCAGCTGGAGGGGTTTCCTGCACCACGGGACCAGAGGTGCCCACAGGAAACACTCAGGGACACCTACCGAGGACAAAATCATCACACCCCAGTGTCCTGCGGCTCGCCTGCAGCACTCGTAGCCCTGAATCTGGGGAAGAGGCAGGGTGGATCTGAGATGGTTTTTCTCAATGAGGTGATTGCGAGGCAAGAGCACAGCCAGTGCTGCTTGCACACCTCCTCAGGCTCCGAGTGCGTAGGCGTTCGGTGAGTGAATGCCGTGTACTCGGTGACACTTCCTAGACTAATAAACCTTTAACAAATCACCCAGATAAGCGCATTTCTAGGGAGCAATCAAAGCAATACTTCACCTGCGTAGGGTTACTTTTACCTGATAAAGGTATGAGAATTGGCTGCCTTCGGTATTCACACCCTTTAAGAAAAAAAAGGGGGGCGTCCAATTTGTATGTGCTTAAACTATTGTTGGCATTAGCAGGTAACAAAAAACAAAATAAAGAAAAAAAAAAAAAACAGTGTTCCTGTAAGAATATGTATCACCACTGTCACTTGAAATTTTGCAAAACTATGAATGGATTTAGTTTTGCAACACTGCTGCTGGAAGGGAGGATTCCTCAGCAGCCTTTCGGGTCCGCTGTTGTCTTGGCTTCGTCACAGCATATCTAAGAAACACAGGCTCCCGAAGGCATCTAGGCACATGTTGAAACCATTCCAACACTAAAGCAAACTATGAATTGTCCTGAAAGGTGGGGCTTTCCTGAGCCACTTAAATAAAGATCACCACTGCAACAAGGAATCAATGCACGTTATTTTCACGCATTGCTAACGCAGCGGGCTGGCCTGAGCAGCCTACAGAATAAAGTGTTGATTTTCCTGGAGCGGCGTGATACCCTGGGCACCGTCAGTGCTGAGCGTGAGCCTGCTCTTAGTCTCACTGAAGTCAAATGAAAATGGTGCTATTAATTAACCGTGTTGCCTTTTGGCCTGTTATTTACTGGGGCTTTTTGTTTCAGTGCTGATACTCTGTTCCCCTCAGAGCTGCCCACTCCTTTCTAATGTTTAAGGAGCAGATCTAATTCCCCATCCCCTCCGCAGTCGCTTTGCCACCATTTTCAGTTGTCCTCGGCTTCTTTCTCTGTGCCAGAGGAAGTCGGGTGCCTCGATGTGCTGGGCTGTAAAGTTTTGACAAACACTGATATTTCCCATGGCAACAACCCCGTCACAACAGAGCTCGCTCCCGGAGGAATTAATGTAACTCCGCAGTGCCAGCTGCCTTTTAGACAGATGTGTAACTGCAGATGAGATATCTTATGGCAGCCCTTAGTTTAGAGATATGAATATCATTGCCCTGTAAATCCCCTTCCTTTTAAGATTATTTTTTCTTCTTCCCTAAGATAAGTTATATTTCGCTGCCCCTATGGAAATGCATTGGGAAACCTTCCTGGGCTGCTCTGCCTCCCTGCAGAGGTTCCTCCAGGTGCTGCCTGCGGGAAGCCCCAGCCTGCAGCCCAGAGGGGGCAGCCAAAACTGTCTTGGGGGGACATGAAACTCCGCAGCAGGAGTGTGCCAGGATGGCACTGGGTACAAAAACCACTCCCAGAAGTGCCCCATGCTCCAGCATGCCCGCCTGGCAGCTGCCAACACCTCTCCACCTGCCTTGCAGCCTGAAGTCAGGGCACCTCCTGGGAAATTCCAGTTCTAGGGCCACAGGAGGAAAGTTAAACCCCTTTTATTCTTTTTTCCCCACACAGCTTCCTTATTAGTGAACACGCTTGTGTTACCTGTACCGTGAATCTGGGGATCAGGGCCTGAACTCTTTCCATTCAGTGTTGCTGTCCAATGGAGGGCCACAGAGATGATGAAGGGCCTGGAACATCTTTGATGTGAGGAGAGTCTGAGAGAGCTGGGACTGCTCAGCACAGAAAAGAAAAAGCTCAGGTGGGACATTATTAATATATATAAATCCCTGAGGGGAAGGTGCAGAGAGGACAGAGCCAGGCTGTGTGCAGTGGTGCCCAGTGCCAGGACAGGAGGCCCTGGGCACAACCTGGCCCCCAGGAGGCTCCCCCTGAGCACCAGGAGCCCTTCTGTGCTGTGCGGGTGACGGAGCCCTGGCACAGGCTGCCCAGAGGCTGTGGGGTCTCCTCCTTGGAGCCCTTCAGAAGCCGCCTGGACGTGGTGCTGGGCACCCTGCTCTGGGTGTCCCTGCTTGGGCACGGGTGGCACCGGGTGGCTCCAGAGGGCCCTACCATGAGCTGTGACTCTTCTTCCCTCTCTAATTACAGCGCTTTTAATGAACTTCACACAGAAAGCAACCACAAACAACGTTTTCCCTTTGTTATTTCCCCGCTCTGCTTGGCTCCGGCCTGCTGGCACTCCCCACACATTCCTGCCTTGACTCAGGCCGCAGGACGGAGCGGGACGGCCAGGCGGGAGCCCAGCACGTCACTATCCACGGGGTGTCCTTCCCGTGTCTGCTCTCCCTTTTCCCCCTTTCAGAGTTACGAAATCACAGGCACGAACTCTTCCAGCGTTTGACAGGAACACCCGCACGGCCCCTGCGTAGGGAGCGGCGGGGCAGGGGGAAGATGTCAGCTGAGGACAGAGCAGCACGGGCGGTCAGAGCAGCTCCCCCGCTGCTGCCGAGCCCGAAAGGCTGCGGTGGTGGCTGCCGAAACATCACCTGCCGCCTCCTGCCCGCCTGCGCTGAGGCTCCACCGGCGCTGAGGATGCACCGGGAGATGCATCTTGGCAATGTCTTTTAGTTATTTATTTATTTCCAGGAAATCTTTAAATTCTGCAAGGCTAGTGCCGTGAAGAGGCTGTGAGCGGAACCGCCAGGCGAGGGAGCGGTGTAGACGACAGGGGCGTTCGGCTCATTTTGTACATACAAAACCGGTGTCGGGCGGGGATAAGGCGGGTATGTGAGGGGCTGGGGGCTCTGCAGGTCCTCCGTGCAGCTGCATCCGCCTGCGTGTCAGCCCCGGAGCTGCTGTGCTGAGACAAAGCAGAGTCTGTCCCGTCTCGCCAAGCCAGGCCTCCTCCCGCCAGGGCGAACTGGACGCCTGACAGCCTCCCTCCTCCCGCTGGGCCCGCCACGTGACAGTCCGATCTGCACTTCGGGAGGAAAAGGAGAAGAATTAAAAGAAAAAGAATCGGAGCAGAACTGCTTGTGTTAATTCTTATTTTGGCGTTAGGAAGGCGGATTGCAATTCTCAGCAGATTGGTCTGATTAAATTCTGAGTGTTTCCTGTGCTAATGGCAGCACTTGAGGTAACACAGTGGCAAGCCAAGAAAATACTGATGCACTGAGAAATCTGGGAGGTTTATTTTTCAGTCCCTGTGGCTGCTCTGAGAATTTCTTCTTTTTCTTTTTCTTTTTTTTTTTTTTTTTTTTCTTTCTTCTAAAATCTTCTTTGCATACGAATGTACTGATTTGAAAACAAAGCCATAAACCATGAACTCACCCACCCCTAGACCTTGGTGTCTGGGACACAGCCTCAGTGCTGAGGAAAGAAGGTCACTCTGTTCCATGAAGTTAGTTTTTTCACTTCTCAAAGATTTTAAAAAGCCCTGGGCCCAGTTTTTATAACTCTCCTGGAGTTTCTGAGGGCACGTAGGGGGCCATAAACACAACAGTCACCTCTATGAAAGTCTCTTACAGAGGAAGCTTTTAATCTGTGGTTGACCCCCAAAGTCATGAGGAGCACCGATAATTACACGGATGCCTGAATTTATGCAGTTACTTCTCTAGCAAGGGAGCTGCTGTCTGTGCTGGCACAAGATGAAAAAGGAATCCCCCCAGGAGATAAACCAGAGCCCAGAGTGAGGTCTGCACCTCCCCAGGTTGAAAGCTTGGTTATTCTTTGTGGGTCCTGATGCTGAGCCTGGAGGTGCCGTCAGCTTTGACCATTGCCATTTGGGCGATTTACTTGCCCAGCTCCATGTCAGCAGGGCTTGGGAGAGAAAATTGCCAGGCTGTGGTCAATGCCCGGCCAAGTCTGCAGGAAGCAGCCTGGGGCTCTGGGAGCTGAAGCCCTGTCCCAGCCACCTTTAGGTCCCCATATTGCTCGGCTGGGAGTGCAGCATCACAAACCATGGTGCTTCTTCACAGAAACAGGAGTTGACGACCAAGCTGATGGAGAACATGGTGCTCCCCAAGGTTTGGATGCCTGTAGCTGCCTGCCCCAGCCCTTCCCTGCAGCACAGATAGCCTGCACGCAGCCTGCTGCAAAACTTGGCTCTGTGCAATGCAGACATTGGAGCCAGGTGCGGCAATGGCCCAGGTAAAGGGTTTATTTGTTTTTCTTACAGGGCCACAGATGAAGCAGAAAATCATCTTGTGCTGCAGATATTTCTGTATGCTCCTTCTCTGCCAATCTTCCTGTACCCAGGCTCTGAGCTGCGGCTCATCTGTGCCAATTTGTAGTCCTCAAACTGCCCCTTTGTACGGGAAGGGGATGCCCTAAAATGAGCAAACAACATTCAGAGGAAGAGGAAAAGCAGAAGCTGGATCAGAGGGAATGTCAGCTGATGGAGTAACAAATCCATTTGCTGATACAGCTTCTACAACCCCAGAGAACCTCAGCCAAAATTAAGCAATTCCCTTGCTTCACTTTGGTTCCAAGTGACATTCAATCTGTACCAGCTGCATTAGCTCTTATGAAACTCTTTTACTACTGCTTTGTTGAGAAAAAATAATAATAATATTTTTTTTTAAAAAAAAAAAACAACTGTATTGGAGTTTTGAATTACTGGCACCCCAGCAGGAGGTGAAGCCGGCTGTGTTCAGTCCATACAGATGGGGTTTTGATGCCTTTGGTCCTCAGCACCCAGTGGGACCAAAATGCCCTGCTGCACCTGATGTGGAAGCCGGGGCCGCCCGCCGGAGCCTCTTCCAGCTGGGACACAGAGCTGGGCACGTCTGCACAGTGGTTGTGTGCTTTTCATTGGCATAAGAGGAACAAAAGAACAGGTAAAGTGTGTGCAAAAGGGTATGTGAGCACTTCTTATAAAAATGCTAATGCTGTTTCGGGCCTCTTGAGGGTGTTTGGTGATGCGCAATAAATTACTTTTATAGGGTTTTGTGAGCAGTCGTGAATTTAACGCTATTTTCAAGGAGCAAGAAGTGCCTCTCTAATCACAGGCAAGGACCCTGCATAAAAAACCTTCCAGTCAGCAAGAATAAAAATATCAGGCCTTTACCTTTAGAGCTTTTGTGATAATGTCTGAAAACCAGTTAAACCTGTGTACCCAGGAGAAAAATAGCACAAATAATGTCTGTGAGATTTATGTTAATGCCAGGCAAGGAAGAGAGCCTGTGTCTCTTCCAAAACATTTAGTTACTCCTCCATCTGCAAAAAAACAAAGGAATGGTCTAAAAATGTGAGGTCATTAGAAGCAAGCCCACCTCCCTGGCTGAGATGTGTGGTGCTCTGGTCCAGGGCAATGACCCTAAGCGATGAGCTGCTGCAGCACTCGGATCTCGTGGGTCTGCCCCATGCAGGGTGTTCGGAAGCAAACGACTGAACCTTTGGAGATCAGGAGCAGAAGTCAGTGGAAGAAAGCTGGGACAGAAGGGATAAGCTGAGGTCTGTAAGCCACTTGAATTCAGGCCCAAAGTCCAGGTTCCTGTGCAGGTGACAAAGCAGGTGGGGAAAGGTGCTGCTAGGTGCCCCCTCCCCAGCCAGCATGCAGGAGGTCAGGTCTCCAGCAGGCACCAGACCTGCAGCCCAAAACATGGGTACACCACAGCCAGCCCCATATTCCTGGAAGGAAAGAGCTCAAGGATGAGAAGTTGAGCTTTAGAGAAACCAGAGGCTTTTTTATGCAGCTACAAGATGCATTAAAGTGATCCAGGAATGAAGAACTGGTTCAACTTTTAAGTGGTAATTTTGTTTCTTTCAGATGAGAAAGAAAAAAAAATAATCCCTAACAGAAAGTGACCCCTGGTAGGATTTGAGCCGGGGGTGGATGGCAGCTCCTCCCTGTGAGTCACCGAGCAGGACTTCCCCAGGATGTTCTCCTCGTGAGAAACTCAGGAGAGTTTTAGGCTGGCAGGCACCAGCATCTCAGCTGGCTTGCAGTGCTCTGGTGTGGAGATTGCTGGAGAAGTGCAGCCTGGCTTTGTTTGCACGGATATCCCAAAGTCTGTGCCTCTTCCTTGTTCTGGGGCAGGTTACGTGGGCAGTCTGTACCGGGTTGCCTCTGCAGACACTTTTTCTGTTTACATTGCTCCAAAACAAGCTCTCCTCCTAAGATACAGTTTCATGTTCCTGCTTTAATTTGCCCAGCACTCCAATCCTTCCTGGAGGTGCTTGCACCCTCCAGTCTTCACCTCTTTAAAGTGGTGACTGTGTTCTTTCTTCCCCAGATGAAACATGGGGTGAAGCATGTAGGTTCAGCACACCGTGCTGGGTCTCAGACATAACCTTCTGCTGAAACAATTCGCTACTGAAGGTGGTCCTCGGGCAGCCTGAGGATGCAGCATCTCCCAGAACAGGAGACCCCAGAATTTCAAGGAGTTTCCTTTCCACCACCACACAAGCAGTGTGTGTGCTCCAAGCTGCACGCTTGCTCCTGGACATCCAAATCCCTCTCGACTTCCCCAAGGGGAATAGCCCTGCCTGTACTCACCCTAACAATCTAGTTGTGCTATGTGCAGTCACTTTCTAGTGAATTTAATGGGAATGGGAAGTGCTCAGGACCTGCCCTGAGATGGTCCCCAAGTGCTGGTGTTTTCATTTGTTCCTTTCTTTTCCATGCCCTGCAGCCTTTCTGTATTTTAGTTGGTAAAACCTCGAGAAGGCTGCAGGAACATCAGCTGTGACATTCTGCTGTTACTTCATGCTGCATGCCATGCTTTCTTCAAGCACTCCTTTCTGTAGCCTCCCCTGAAAAGGTCTTTAATGTTGATGATTTATCTGCACGTGCTCCTTATTCCCTTTTTATTCTCCAACCTCACATCCATTACATCAGTCATCTCTCCAGCATCCTCGGATTCTGCTTGTATGTGGATGTTTCCAGCAGGCAGCCAAAAGAGAGGGAAAAACCAGGACACCCAGGGGATAACCCACATGTGCCATGGCCACCAGTGCCCTCCTGGCGGGGGGTGGGCTTTTACTTTCCAGCGAATTAAAACCTGCCAGGTGAGGCACAGGGCACGGCAATTTTCCCTGCAGTTTGATCTGTGGTTTATAGTTTAATGTTAAAACTCTTCACCTGCAGACGTTGAAAGACCACAGGTGCCACCCTGAGTTAGAGACGGAGCCACGAGACCCTCTGTTACCTGCAGCCACTGCTAAAAGAGAGGTTCGGGTGAGAACCTCAGAGACAGCCCAGGTTTTTGGATGTAGGCCTTGATTTAAGCCCCAGCAGAGGAGAAGGAGGCAGGGGGCAACCTGGGAGGTGGAGGAGAGGAACAAGGAGCAAGAAGTGTCTGACAAGTGGCTGGGGAACGAAGCCCCGAGGTTAAAGAGTTACAGGGAACAGGGCCAGAGCCCGCGCCAGGGGGGGGGGGGGGAAGCAGCTTCGCCAGGTGCTGGGCGATCAGTTTACTCCTCATCTAAATCTAGTGAAAGATTATTAACGGCGTGACAAGTGCAGAGTGCGGGATGACAACAGGGCCGCAGCCAGCCTGCGAGAGCACTCGGAGCTGTGAGTTCCTGCTCCGCCCTCTAAACTCCAAGTGCTTTCTCCACAGGTGAAGACAGGGAAGGTGCTTTAAAGGGTTACCCAAGAGTTAACGAAGGTGCCTGAGGGATGAGCGGGCACAGTGGTTGCACCTAACATCAGGCACAGACAAAAGTTCCTCCACTCTTGGTCCCGTAGCCAGGGCCAGCAGCAAGGCTGGTGTGGGCCCAGCAGCCCCGGGTGGACGAGGGGGAGCGGGGCCTCCACATTCCTGCACGGCTCCGGCCTGCAGAGCACTGCCAGGCTGCAGGAAAACTCCTGGAAGCACATGACTGAGGAGAAGCCTGGAGCTAGCATCCTCAGATGACCTCCCACTACAGAGCTCTGTTTATTTATAAGTGCCCCGATAAGGCTAGAGTTCAGGAATGCAGCAGTGTTTACAGCTGTGGAGCCAAATCGCCCTCTCGGGCATCTTCCTCATGCCAGGGAATTCTGAGAGGGTATTTGCTCTATGAGGATGGCCAAAACGGGCCCCCAAAATAATCCCATGCAACACTATGCTGAAGAATACACGAGCACATGGAAGCCCCTGTTATGGCCAACAGCAGTGGCTGCTGAATCGAGCTTGCTGAAGCAGATGAAACTCCTCGTATTCAGTCATGCTGCTGTAGGGGAGAAGAGCTGCAGGACCAGAGGTCAATATAATCCAGCGCAGAAACCAAACGTGGTCTTGGTCCTTTGTGAGTGCTCCTGCATGCCACAGCAACGCAAATGTCAGTCCTTGCCATCCCTGCCATTTGCTATCAGCCTTACAAACAAAAATGCATGCTGCAGCCCAGACCACCCTCCCTGCTTTGTAACAGCACCTTTGCTGTTTTTTGCTTTTAACAAATATTTACACAGGGATAAATTTAAAAAAAAAATAAATAAAGTAATCTGCCACCTAGTGGCAAAGTAATTTCTTTTAGGGAGATGCTGACGTGAGTGTGTCTTGCCGCGTTAATGGTAGCTGTCCAAGATTAGCAAACTCTCATCTAAGTAGCATTTGGAGGGTACGGATTTCAATTACACTTTTGGGTAAGTCCCAGGCATGTAGATGTTCACAGAGCTAAGTGACCGAGTGATTTGCTTCTATTATGCAAAAGGTCTTAAAGGTGCTTCAACCTGCCTGGACACATTGCACAGGACATAAAATGAATTAGGATGTTTCTTCAGTCTCTCAGTCTTCAAGTCATCTGTGAATTTAAACACTAACAGCCCTAATTGGTGGAAAAAACATCTATTTGTAGTTCATTTCTGTAAGAAAACATGTTTTTCGTCCTACATCTTGCTTTAATAATCGAAGTGTGCATCCCCCCCGGACACGTCACCGTGCCCACAGGGCATCCGTGCGTCAGCAGCGTGAGAGCCAGGAGCAGCGGCTCCGTCCCAGCGGGGCGGCGGTGGTCAGAGCACAGCGACCAGACAGCAGAAATACCTCCTGCAGTGCTGCGTCAGAGACACGTGGAGCCCTTGGAAAGACCAAACCAGGGGGAACGGTGTGCTTCATGAAGAAGAAGTGATTTCTACCACTGTGTGCTGTGTTAGTGGGTGAGATAGGAACTGCTGCATCCAGCCTGGTGCCCACAAGGGCACTGAAAACCTGAAAAATGGTGCAAGAATTGAACAAAAATACTAAGGAGGTGGAAACCGGTTTCTTACAATGAGCAAATTTGGAATTCAGGATTGAAAAGTGACTTACTGGCACTGTATGAGAAGATCGTAGCTACCACTGTGTTTTGACAAAGCCAGCTTCTGAGGGCTTTTTTCATCCAGCAGAGTCAAAAAGAATGAACTGACGATGCCAGGCAATCTCATGTTAGTAACAAGGCATGACATTTAATTACGAGGAAATTAGTCACTGGAACAAAACACAAAGAGAAGCGCTGGAGTCTGTCTCCTGAAGTCTTCAAATCAAGACTAGATGCTTCTCTGGAACTCACACTTTGGGCAGCTTATTTGTGGTATAATAGGAGATGAGGCCAGGCGGTCTGACAGTGCCTTCTAGTCTTAAAATCTGGGAATAAAACCGTATCTGGAAATAAAATCATGATGTTCAGGGGTTTAATTCGTCTTTAGAAGCCCAATTTAGGAACAAAGTGTGAAGAGGATGTGTTAAAGGATGAGCAGTGAGGATAAGAGCAGTCACAGCCAGCCCTGCGATCGCTGTGGGGCTGTGCATGCTCTGCAAGTCTGGAGTCATGGGTAGATGGGAGGTGTTGAAATCTGTTTCTCTTCTGCACGCTGAGACAGCTTCTGTAGAAATAGTTACAGAGTGAGAAGGCTGTGTCCCAGAGGGGTTTCGGTTGTATTATTCTGTGGGTTGCTCTGTCTGAAGGAGGTCTTCTCAGGGGTCCTGAGCATCCTTGTCCCTGTGAGTGCAGGAGGCTCCCCAGTGGCCTCCTCGCTGAGACATGGCTTATTTCTAAGTGTCCTCCACCAACATCAGGAAAATCAGGCTGCCTGTGCGTAGGCTGGTACATACTGACCCAGATACAGACCAACCCCATAAAGCTTGAAGTTTGTTATTGGATATTTAAGTGCTACCTGGATGCTGAACACCTGCCAGAAGCAGCACGTTTCTTGCACCAGTGTTGAGTTACCTCGCTGGCTACGGCCAAACCAGCCCTCGACTGCTTGCTGGGACGTTTGATCGAATGAGCTGTCCCATGATGATTCTGGGAAGAGGCTTGCAGTGCTCACTCGACGGGGGGAGGGGGGAACAAAGTGCTGCTGACTTTTTCTACCCAAGCAGCAGCAAATGCAGCCCTCAGAAGAAAGTATACTGACAGTTCATTCCCTCTCCCAAGTGTAAAGCTGCTTTCTTACTGATTCTGAGATATTGGTTCTGCCCTGTGCTACAGCAGGAAATGCCTCCAGTCATCTACTCATCTGTTGGGAATTGCTCTGCACTGTTCCCAATACCTTCTAAATAGAAGCCTTCTGTTCATCCAAAGTGGCTCTTCCCAACATTGCAACTTCTGTAAGAGCCCAACAAAGTGGGCAAATGGCACCACTTGTTTTTCTGGTACTTCTAAGGGAAAGTTGGCTCTGCAGGGCTCCTTCCTCTCCAGGAAGGTGAAGGTGTAATGGGGTTGCCAATAGAGGGAGGAGAAAGATGTCTGCTAGAGGTGGCTTCTCACAGGGATGAGAGGTGAACCCAGACGAATTTAGGGAACAAATAAAGACCCAGGTTCCAAAGAGCAAGGGCAACGCTCCACCAGCACAGGTAACCCAGGGTGCTACCTTGGAAAGAGTCTCCTCCCTTTGAGGTGTTATTATTGAGCCCTAGGAAATATCCTTACAGTTTAAATGATGGGATTGAGAGAAGTTTCCTTATTATGGAAATGTGATTGATAAGTGGTTTCATTCAGCTTTTGAAATCCACAAGATTTCACAAGCAGCAGCAGTACCTGTTCTCAGTCAGGCTACCTCCTGCAGTGTCCTTTTATATAGCAAGTGACCGCAGCCAAGTATTCCTGTACCTTTGTGTTTTCCTCTTGGCACCGCCCTTGCCAATCACCAAAACCTTTTGACATGAAATAAAGCTCGCACGCATTTTTTTTGAATGCTCTGTTTTGTTTTGGAAGAGGTGAGAAGCGCTGGTGGTGCCCACAGATGGGGTGGACCTGGAGCCCACGGGAGGAGGGAGAGGAGGAAGGACCCTGCCTGGGTGACCCGGGTGGCTCAGAGTCTCATGAGGCAGGGGCAGTGCTTGTGTGGCGTTTCAATCTTCACGATCCTGTTAGATCCTAGAGAGTATGTCACCTCATCTTCAGTCACCCCTGGCGGCAAGGAGATTTCCTTCCTGATGTTTTTGTAGTTATACTCCCTCCCTCGCGCGGTGGTGTGTGTCTCCTCATGCTCCGCTAGCACTTGGACCTTCCTGTCCTTCACCTTCACAGTGACTTCCTCGGGGTCAAAACCCTTCACGTCCATCACAGCTAAAACGTTACGATCCCGGGAAGCATTCGACATCCTGTTAGATCTTCTTTGTATGCTGCAACAAAAACAAGAACAAAGCCTTGCAGACCAACTCATGGAGGAATGGCTGGATAACTTTGAGGCCAAGAGAAGCAAATGGGAAACTGTTGGCTCTTATCTTCACACGCACAGGCTGACCCACAGCACTCAGGGTGCTCTTGGCCCACGTCTGCAAGCTTTGGTGATCAGGAGTACTTCAGCGTGCCCTCTTGGGATGGGGAAACTGAGAAGGTGAAAAGCTCTGCCCACTCAGTATAGGGAACCCAGTGCTCCTCTTTCATGTGTAAATGTGCCCACTAAGCCATGCGTGCCCTGTCACGCATTGTCCTACATTGAAATGGGGAGTTGCAACAGATCACGTTTTCCACTTAGGAGTTTTGTCTGAAGCAATCAGGGGACAAGAGACACATCTGGCAAAAAATACAAAAATGCTCCTGCGGAGCTGGGCTGGAGGCTCACCGATCCATTAAAATGATTTCTAATCCTGTCAAACAGCAAGTCTGCTCCAGCAAAAGAATGGTTCTTATTCAAACCATTCGTAAAACACACAGCAGAAGGGGCACCTCTGTTACAACAGCTGAAGAGGACACGAGGCACCAAACTCAGAGGGTAACGCACCTGATGAAGGAGGAAATGGGGCCACAAGTGAGGAAACAGGTGAGAGATCCCAGGGGGGTTCATGCACACCAATGGAAATCTGGACCCAAGGACCTGAAATGCTGCTCAACAGCCCTGCACGAGCCCCAGCCACCAGGTAAAGCAACCTCGCAGTGACTTTTGGTTGTGCAGAAGTCAGTGTAAAACTAACCCCGGGGCTGGACTTTCTTCTTTTTCCTCTGGCTTCACTGCACCCACCGGCTTGTGCACGTGGCAGGTGGTAGCTGGCACTCACTGGTAATGAAAACGTTGCGTTTTTAATTGACTGGGTCAAGGCCTCGCCTCCAGGCATGGCAGAAGGGAACTCAAAGAGAAGGCTGCGTTTGGGCACAGCACAGCAAAAGGAGGCTCCTGGCAGCATCTGAGGGCCAAGGGCTCTCCCATCCCTTCTGGTCTCCCAGCGCTCGGCTGCGCCTCCGCTCAGACAGAAGGGTTGTGTCCCGTACCGCCCCCCTTGCTGTGGGGCTACGCTCTGATTTTATCTATCTGCACTAACATCAACCTTCAGCTCCTTTCATGAAATGAAAACCATCTCAACAGCGGCCAGAACAGAAATCCAGAAATCCTGAAATGTCCCTGTACGTACGCCTCCAGTGCCAGCATGCATGCACCCCACGGGGGCTTGGTCTGGATGGAGGCCGCAACGCGCCCCTGCTGCCCGTCACCCTGCCCAGGAGGCCGGCGTGCGGCCCTGTTACCTGACCAGCTCCTGCTCCATGTCCACCGTGGCCGGCAGGGCCCTGCCACGCTCTGCCGGGTGGCTGGATGTCCCGCGGGGACACAGGCAGGGGCAGGGGAGACGCGGCAGGGGGCTGCAGGGGCAGCAGGGGGGCAGCTCCTCCTGCAGGTGCCGCAGGTGCCGGTCCAGCAGCCGCACCTGCCTCTGCATTTCTCTCTCTGCTCGCCTCATTTCCCACTCGGCGTCTTCCAAAATGCGGTTGAACAGAGACATCTTCGAGCTGCGGCGAGCCGCATCGGTGCCCGAGCGCAGGTTGCGCTCGGAGAGGGGAAAAAATTTGCCCGGAGAGCTGCGGGTTGGCGTGAGCTGTGGGGCACAGCCACGGGTGTTCTTCTGAAACCTGTGACTTGAGGAGGTGGCTTGTGACATCACGGGGCTGGGGACGTGTCATGGGGCATGGGGCTGTGTCACAGCCCCCCAGGAGTGCCCTCACAGGCGTCCCCCACACGTCAGGACAAGGTGATGCCTTGGTAGGAGTCAGTGACAGAGAGATTGCAGTCAATGGAGCACAATGAAGCACAATGGTGTCGCATCCTGCACTTGCTTTACAGAGAAGGAGACATGGCTTGGGCTCTGCCGACACCCAGAGCACTGCTGCAAGCCCTTGTCCAAGCTGACAGCTTTGCAGATGTAGTGAGTGCTGGGCCTGAGCAGAGGTGTGGGAGCCAGCAGCTCCTGGAGACTCTAAACCCCATGGAATCACAGAATGGTTTGGGTTGGAAGGGACCTTAAAGCCCACCCAGTTCCAGCCCCCTGCCATGGGCAGAGACACCTCCCAGCAGACCAGGCTGCCCCATGTGGGGCTGCCTGTTGGACACCCGTCACATCACAGTGTTGGCACACCATTTCCACGAATGTAAACATTCGACTAGCTCTGACTGATGTACACCTCATTACATCGCCATATGCCAGCAAATGTTTGTTAGCAGCCAAATGCTTCATACGTACTCAGAAGGCAAAACTTCTTAATGAACCATCATTCCCAGAAGTGACGCTCACCATCAGCTTCTGTCCTGTCACCTCCAATAAGCGCCGCAGCCCAAGACACGAACCATCTTCCCTCAGACTGTCCTGCCACACGAACGCTAATCCCAGCCTCAGCAGCAGCATCCACGTCTCGGAGGCATCTGCAGAGTGGTGAGCTGTATGACATGTTATTTTCCCCAGGCAAAATACGACTTTGGCTTTTTAATAAATCAAAAGAGCCAGTTTATTTTATATTGAATGGTAGTCTCACCCAGAAAAAAAATACTTTATGGTTTATTACTCATAAAAGGCTCAGCTTTTTTGTTTTCAGGATGAATCTTTTATTTAAAGGCTGAATTCAAAGGCTGCCGCTGTGTGAAGAGTCCCTCCTGGAAGGAGCCTGTGCACCTTTCCGACTGGGGTGTTTTGTCTTCAAAACTCTGACACTCTCTGGTCTCCCTGGCTCCACATGAAAGAGCCTTTCAGGAGGTCTCTCTCGCGTGGTAAGAGCCTGAATCATTTATTTCACAGAGGAAGTTTTGTTTGCCAAGTCACATCTGAGGAGACGAGATCTGGAGCAGACCGCTCACGCTGAGGAGCATTGCGCTAAATCTTCCTGACAGAGTCCCCGGGGCACGTACAGCAGGAGCTACCCGTGCTGTGAAGGCACGGAGCCGAGGAGAGAAGGGGGGTCAGGGTAACCCAGCACTCCTGTGAGGAAAGGGGGGCCGGGCAGAGGTGGCTTGATCCTGGCCGGCTGCCCCATGGGACCCCAGGCTGCTATTTTCTTTTTTTTTTTCCTCTTGCTTTTTTTCTTCTTTCCATATTTTGGCAGCAAAGCCCACAGGCTGTTCGAATTGCACATTTACAGCAGAGAAGCCCACTGAAGCCAGTAGGTGCGTGACTTACACAGAGTCTAGGTTTGACCTTAAAGCTACCTCCCTTTCACATTTATCTTCTTTATTTATTTATTTATTTTAAGTTCTAGCAGCTCTCAAGAGATCCATGAATCACCTAAAAATTGTACAGGGGTAAAAATGAAAACAGGTAGCAGAATAAAGCAATTGCCCGCCTCAGGTCCCTCCAGTCACAGCAGGCACACTTCAGAGCCAGGAACACTTCAACACTTGGCCCTGGACCAGAGATCAGAAGAGAAAAGCTGAAGCAAGACTGGGGAGGATACAGCAAGAAAGAGCTCCAGAGAATGGCTAGCAGTAAATACAATGGGCCACGTGGTGAGCCGCCAAAGAAAACTGCTCCCGTTGCCCTTAGGACAACTAGTCCTGGGGGCTGCTCTCCAGACGCGGTCACTGTGGTCCCTCCTGAGAACTCATCCAAGGAGGCTGCACAACACTTTACGAAGTGCACCAGAGGGGTTGCTGGTTTTCTAAGAGTCGCTGCAAGCCAGCCACTCCGTGTGCTGAAGGCTCTGTTGGCATTCGGGCAGGCAAATATCACACACAGAGAAGGTCTGCAAGGCCCTTTGCTTTGCTAGCTCAGCGCCTGCCCAAAACACCCAGACCCCAAGGAGAGAGGCTGAACGTGCCCCCCCCCCCCCAGCTCCTCTGCTGAGGCAGCTGGTTTTAGCAGCTGGGATATCTGAAACCAAGGAGCGCATTCTCCAGCACTTCCAAGAGGTCTGCAGCGTGTATTTATGCCTACTCCTGGGCAGCAGTGAGGGGGGCACTGCCAGCAGCCTGCAAACACCACCCTCGGAGGCAAGGGCACCTCTCGCCACATGGGTGAGCACTCCTCCAAGCTGGCACGCAAGATGCAGTCCGTCGTGTGGCCGTGCTGCTCGGATGATGACTTCTGGGCATGGCAGGAAAAGGACATCTGAGCACGGTAAGTGTCCACGTGTGCCCTTACCTGCTGGTGGGGCGGCCAGGCCCTGACAGGGCTCTCCTGCACATCCCTCACAGCAGCACCTCTGGCTTGACATCCTGGCCAGTTGTACCGCCACTTGCCCCAGAGCCGCAGGGAGCCACGAGAAGCTGAGCCACGAGGGCTTCATTGCCACCCCACTGATGTGTGGGGCAAGGACTTCTCACAGTCCAGCTTGTTCTCAGGCCTGGAGACCATGAGCACAGGCCCTGACCCCGAGCACCAAGCAGGGGGACCCACACACAAAACCAGCCAAGGACAACACCTTACACCCTGCACAGGGCACGAAGGTATGCGTGCCTGCAGGACACACACACACCAAGCACGTTCACTGAGCTGCTTCTCTCTCCCTCTCCACCTTTCCCATCCCATTGCCACCAGCTGAAGCACATCGAGCACAACTGCTCCTGACACGCGGTGGCCCTGCTTTGGGAACGGTGCCTGCTTTTTCTTGTCTTCCCATGCCCTAAAACCTCTTGGGGAATTCTGCAGTGGGCTGACACGCAGTGTCAGCAGCACCTGCTGTGAAACCAAGCAGCACAGGAGCAGCTATGCTGTTTTACAAACATTTCCTGAAACGCCTGTGCATGGAATTGCTCACCCCCGGGGCACGAAATGCTCCAGCACTGTCACACACTGGGTTGATATCTTTACTTGTATTTTCAACCAATGTTTAAAAATATAAAAGCCTATCTTTTTTTTTTTTTTTTTTAATGGGCTGTAGTTTTAAAACCAGGAGTAGATATACATCTCTGAAGGCAATCTGTAGCCTTTTCTCCTGTTACTGCACCATCTATGCAAGAATTGTATGCAGGCAGCCTGCTTTTTTTTATGCTTCTGTTGTTGCTTTTATCAGCAAACAAACAAACAATCAAAAACCCAACGCTATAAACCTTTGGTCCTCCCCATGCAGATGAATCACTTTGCACTTATAAGCAATGGCTGGGTGGCTAGGTCAGACAACTTAATGGTTATTTTTTATCTTACATTTTATGATGATTGCATAAAGATCAACATGGTGATAATCCTCACCGCCACTTCCCAAGTGCAGAGCAGAAGCGTGCACCTGTCTTGGCTGCGACAAGCGGATCTCCTGATTGTGTGTTCTCGTTAGAGCCTCTGACAGCTTTGGAAGGCGGCTGCTGCCTCTTCCCAGCACTTAGCACTGTTTGCAAATTACTGCAGCTGAGTATTGTAAATTTAGTTTCAGCGTCGTCTCAGCCATAGGTGATCATTCTCGGTAGTGTCTCCATATAGGTTACTGTCCGTGGATGTCATTTTTAGGAAAGGGACCTCAGCAATCAGATCCGTCTCGTTTGACAAATGATGGTTTGGGTTGCCTGCTATCCCTTTTCAGGCTTCATTTCCTTTGGGGCATGGCATTATAGAGAAACGCATGGTCTAAGTGGTTCAAAGGAATCAGATCACACCTCAGCCTGGCACGTAAAAGCCAGCAAACGTTAACGATAAAAAGCCCCAGATCACAGATGTCCCTGCTCCCAGTACAGCAAGAGAAAGAGGGACTGGTGACAGCCCGTGGTATTTGGGAAGTGAGCAACATGTGTAGGTGGGTAAACCACGAAGAATCATGGACTCATTCAGGTTGGAAAAGACCTCTAAGATCATCTGGTCCAATCTTTAACCTAGTACTGACAAGTTCACCACTAAACCGTGCTACTAAGTTCCACACCTACATGTTTCTTGAACACCTCCAGGGACGGTGACTCAACCACTTCCCTGGGCAGCCTGTTCCAATAATTCACAACCCCTTCAGTAACGAAGTTTCTCCTAATATCCCCCTCTCCGATGGGATGGCGTTGTGGCTGGCACCTCCTGCAATGTTCCCATGAGCAGCTGGCTGGTGAGGCAGCGAAGGACAACCTCTTATCTCAGTGCTTGGCCAAACTCCCCCAGCCCCAAACAGCCTGCAGAGCCCATGTGCCAGGCTCATCACCCTGTGATGAGATTGTGGAGCCACGGGGACCTTCACAGTCCTCCAGGGTGACACGGGGCTGTGGGCTGGAAAGTAAACGGGAAGTGTGGCCACAGCCTGAAACAGCTTCTCTGAAGTGCCTGCTACTTTTACAGCAATTTCTGAAAATACGCAACTCTGTAATGAAGGGTTGGGCTCCTGACTCATGAGGAGCATATTAATTTACAGAAGCAGCTCACTTCTGAGGCAGACTAATCCGCTGTGTGCTAAACAAGCCTTTCTTGACGGGCTGCTTCCACATGGCCAGAGCCGTGTCCGCTCCTTCCCTTCCTGCCAGGTCCTTGGCAGTGATGCAGCGCCCGGGCCCGTCAGACCCCGCTGGGAGCGGGCTGTCCCACCGAGGGGCGTGCGAGTGGGTCGGGGAAGGCCAGGCCCCGTGTGTAATGCTGGCAGCGCTGCTGGGACGTGTCAGGAGGGGCTGTGTGCGGCAGGAAGCCCAGCTCTCTGCAATTATTTCCTGCGGGCTGCGGGAGAACCGCCTGCTCTTCCGGGCACAGGCACGTCATTAGGGGCAGGCAGGCACCGGAGGAGCAACCAGGAGCGGGTGGCCTGGGCTGCGTCACCACAGCACGGCCGGGGACTTCTCTGGCACAGGGAGGTGGCACCCAGGTTCCTGTGGGCATGCCGAGCTGGCCCGACTTGAAAGGGGCACCAAAGAGGGCCGAGAAGGTACGTGGAAGGATGGCAATTACTTCAGGCATGAGCTAACCCCACCTTGATGGCATGCTGCCTGTCATCTCAAGAACCAGCTCCGCTCCTTCTCCCTACAGGACCGAGTGACTTCTGCCACCCGGTTTGTTACTCCAGCTGCTGCTATGGAGGTCCCGGAGCTTGTCCAACAAGGAGGGTCTTCTCCTGGGTGTCCTCTCCTGTGGCGCTGTGATGGGATGGGTGAGCTGCTGCCAACACGCTGATACATCAGCGGGACGGCAGGACCACAGCAATCTGCTGTGGTACAATGCGCTATCAGCCTGACCGAGCCCCTGCCCGCTGAAACCAAGGTGAATTTTGACTTCTGCTAAGATCAGGGAATGAAACATCTTTGGAGCTGAGTCCCATATTAAGCCTAACTCACAAATGCTATTTTGAGATTGTTCTTATCAGCAGAATAGTACATCCTCCTGCTTCACGTCTGCTGCGCACTAGGGAGGCTGCGCAGTTGCATCTAACCTGACATGAAGAGGAGGAGCAGGGGGAGGAAGGAGTGCATCTACCACAGCATTCACCTCTGATCTGGCCCTTGTCAGTCTCACAGGTGGGCTTGAACTCACTCCCACTGTGACAATAAAAAAAAGCAGCAACTCAACACAGCTAAGCCAAACACAATCTGGGTTCTTTGTCTCCTTGTTTCTGAGCCTTCAAGATCTTCCTGACACCCAGGAAGCTGAGAACCTTACTCTTAAAACATAAAAGAGTGGAAGGATGGAAAGTAGAAGACATCTTTCAGACTGCTGCTGACTGTCCAGTATGACTGCTTCTCCATATCTCCTGTGAGGAGCTGGAGACCCCGCTCAGAGCCCAGCTTGTCAGGGCAGTCCGTGGAGACAGACTTAAAGATACCCCAAATAACATGAAGCTTGCAATCCCCTACATCTCCCCGCCCCCCCCGAAAAAAAAAAAAAAAAAATGTTTAAATCAACCCCCAAGAAAACTCTGCTGCCTTCATTACCCTTCCAGATGCAATGCCTGAATTAACCTGTTCCTTCAAAGCATCTCTCGACTTCCTTTGAGCAAGAGCTGATAAGTACAGTGAATACTGATCAATTCAAATGGAGTTTGGTCAACACATTTTTAGACCTACTAGATTTTGACAGTGTCTCTGGCATATTGATTTACAGATATCAAGCAGAATCTCTTAAAACTCCAACCGTGTTTTAAGTGTGTTTCAGTGATGCCTCTTTAAGCCTGGTCTCCTACAGAAAGCAAGATGTTGTATAACTGAGAGAGCAACCGCATACAGAGCAGCACAGCCTCACGCTGAAATCAGGTAACCGTGTGCTCAAATGGATAATAATGACCATTTTTCCCGCTCCTAATTTCCATATGCAATGGAAGTAATTAGCCGTGTAACCGTGCACCTCTGTGTCCAGCCAAGCATTGCTGAGAGGCTTGGAGCAGGCCCAGGGAAGCAGGCGCTCGGGCTCAGCCTGCTCCTCTTTCGAGGGACGGAGCCTCCCCGTACACAGCCTGTCAGAACGACGTCCCGTGGATGTTATTTCTGGATTCCCAGCACGCTGCTCGTGGAAATTAGAAAATTCTTTGATATCCTCTTGGTTCTAAAAACATTTTTAACACTCTTTAACCTTCAGTGGGAAAAGATATTCATGTCATATCAATAACTGTTGTTTTTTTTTTTATGTCTTTCCTCAAGGAATCCTTTCTCCACTTGAAATTCATAATGGAGCAGTTGAGTTCCTTCAATTCAAATTTAAATGATTCGCTGAATATTTTATAGTGACTTCTCACTCTGCTGCTCAGACACAGCGACACTTAGCCAGCATTACAAGAGGTTTCTTTCCCTGGTTTTATCAGGGCTGTCCTAAGGCGTCTTCCTTCCAAACAATGCTTCCCGTGACAGCTCAGTCCCTCTTCCACTTCTGCTGTTCCACAGGTACTTAGCAGTGAGGATCTGAGAGCATGGCCTTTCTTACACCTATACTTCCCCTTGACAAAATCTGGCCTATTTAGGCCAGACAGAAGAAAATGAGTGTTACTTTTCCCTTTTGGAGCAAAACAGTTAATTGCTGACTTGCCAATAGCATCTTCACTCTTTCTTTGCATGTTGGGGTACAATTAAAGCAGTGGCAAGTCCCTCCCCTGCACATTTCAGGTCACCACAGAATCCAGCATCTGCGCTAAAGATGCGTTATCCCATTTTTTTATAGGATTGCGTCTGAAACACCCAGCAGCAGTATGTCTCCAAGAGCAGAAGCCAGTGGCGTGCCTGTCCTGGCATGTTATTTGTATTTATTCACTAAGCTTGCCCGTTCTAGAGCCTCTTCTAACCCAAAACGTCCCAACAGCTCCCCGTTAGCTCTGACTGTCTGCTCGCTCACTGTGACAGCCTCTGTGACAGCTTGGCCGTGCTGTGCTGCCACACGGACGGGGTGGTACAGACCGTTCGGAAGATGCACTCACAGCAACGCTTCCTGGTGGCACACCATGCAGGTTTGGAGGGGGTGATGCTACAGGAGTGCTCCTCTCTCTCCATGCAGCCAGTCCATCCTTCCCAGAGATGGTATCTGAAAGCTGCTGCTTGAACTGAAATGTCTTCTCTGTGCCACAATCATTTCCAAGTGCCAGCACCACCTCTCCTTAGCACAAACAGAAGTAGTCTTCAGCCCCTAAAGCTGCTCTGAAAATCGCCTTGCTTCTACTTTTGCTCTCAGCCAACACTACGGTATTCCAACTGCTCCCTTTGAGTTCAAACAGCTCAGCAAACCGCAGCTCTGGCTCCCAGAAGAGATTTCAGTTGCAGAGCAGCTGAAGAGCGGCACTGTCTGTGCTTTCCAGCTCCCAGGTCAATGGATGAGGTATGTGGGCATTCCACAGCGGTACTGTCCAATTTAAGCTTCTTGTCTACCTACATGTAAATATCTAAGAAAATGCTATTCTCTATAAAAAATGTATTTTGTGTTGCTAATTAATAGTATGACATCCGCTTCTATTCAGGGCAATCCTCTAGAAATGAAACAGCTTGCTCTAGGTGTAGACATCGATGTGTTAGTGCAATGCAAGAGAGAGCTCATTATTACAACATCCACCTTCTGTTTTTCTCTCTGCATGGTGAAGGAAAGGCCCAGCCACTTGTCAGAGATATGCCAAGGTGACTTGAATGCTGGTGAAGTCCCCTGCATTTCAATCCGGGTGTTAAGTGAAAGTCCTTCCCCCAAAGAGCACCCCTGGAAGACGACCAGGAGCATCTGATGGGATGCGCATGGGAATTCCCTTTGCAGCAGACTGGCTGGACCGGCAGCAGTCACGCGTTGCAGACAGGAATGCGCCTGCCAGCAGGCAGCACTGCGCTTCTCCAGCATCATGCGAGGAGGCTTGGAGCTGTGTGAGCCTCAGAATACACGTCTTCTTGGGAAACCTGATTATTTCAAGTCTCCTTTCCAAGCTGGAACACAGTATAAGTAGCAAAACAAGCCTACTGAAGCCCTGTGCTTAGGTGCTGGTGCTTTGATATTTTATGGGATTCATATGAAGTGGAGAAAGATCTAAAGTGCTTGATAATTCTGTCATATCTCAGTGAAATCCATTTCCAATCTCATCTGTGCTGCTAGGGAGAAAAAAAAAATCCATCAGTTTTAATGAGAAATGGGATACAAAATAAACCCGTATCACTCATCGACACTGGCCAGACCCTCCAGGCTGCCGAGGATGTGTTTCTCTGGCGGTCACTTCTCAGCACCAGCCTCACGTCATTTCTGTGACCGCTTCTCTATGGAGGGAAAAGGCATGGGCTCTGGCAATAAAACAACAACAAAACAAAACAACAAAACAAAAATCCTACTTTTGCACAAACTTAATTCCCTCTAGCTTTTCTTCCCTGCTCCAGGAAGGGCAAGCAGTTCTTGGTCTCTGAGAGATGCTTCTACTCCTTAAGCATTGTGAAATATAAAAGTTCCCCAATTAGTGGCTTTTTCTGTCATTGTATTTTTCCCCTTCTCTTGCTGGCTTCTAATTTTGGGAACACCTGGGTACACACAAACTGAATCATCCCTGAAAGAAAGCAGATGAAGCTCCAAGGTAAGGTTCTCCAAGCTATGGATCTTATTGAAACGGGCTGGAGCCTCGGAGCAGAATGAACTGCAGTTATGTGTGGAGGAGAAAAAGCCCGAGATGCCTCTGCGAAGTGTTGTTATCCAAGATTTGTTTGAATCGATTTTCTTCCTCCGGGGGTGATTATCGAATTAAATGGCTTAATAATGAAAATTAGAGAAATTCTCTGAGGGGAAAAAAAAAAAAAGGTAGCCTCCGAGCTTGGTATCCGCTCCCAAGAAACCTGTGAAGTCTCTCTCATAATGTGGGAACCGTAATTTAATTGTGTTATACACAGACTGGAAAAATGCATGAATCAGACTGACAAGTACTTCCAGCCACCTGTGATTATAAAAACCCCAGCTCACAGCATGAGCCCTCTCCAAGCACATCCAGAGGGCTGTATTTGTGAAACAGATCAAAGACCAGACAGAAACGTTGCTCTCACCATCTCCATTTTCAACGAATCCTGAATCCCTCCGAGAGCCGCCGTGTAAAATTTCACTTCTTCCCCTCTTACCTTTGGCAGCGCTGCGGGGACGTGAGGCAGGGTCAGCGCACAACTTCTCCTGTTACCGAGGAGTTTAAAATAAAGCCTGCGCTCTGATGCACCGCGGTGATCGCAGCCTATATTCGCAGCGCTCATCTCCCACATCGCCCACTTGCGTCGGCGAGAGCGGGAGATGCTCCGCACCTCCCAGGCTCAGGTCTGAGGGCTGCTGCTTCGCAAGAGGTGAAGTTGCCTACGTACGTGGATGCTGTGCGATGAGCCAGGGTTGGTGTTGCTCTGTCATCTGTTGGTGTTGCTCTGTCATCCTGCCCCTGAGGGATGCTGCCTGTGCTGGATGCTTTGGAGAAAACCCTCTCCAAAGTCCCTCCCAAGAGGACTTCGTGCTGCTGCAGCACCTCCTGACGTGGGGAGTCAGACGGGTGCTGCTGGGCTGTGTGAGCAGCTCTTGCTGCTGCTCCAGTCATGTTTTTCCTTGTGTTACACCTGCGTTTGAACCTGCCTGTCCTGTTTCTCCTCGCCGCTCAGCATCCGAGCCTCGGGAGCGTGACCTGCCCGGGTACTGCTCTGCTTGGCACGAGGTGGACGCGGCGGTGAGCGCAGGGAGCCAGCGGGCAGGTGGTGGCACATTCCCAGCGCTGGCTGAGCAGATGATTCACGCGAGAAGCACATCCTTGCTCCAGGGCAGCCGTGTCTCAAAGGGACAGCGCTGCCTGCTGAGCAGGACAGACAGACGGCTCCCACCTGCAATCAGCAGGCACCTTGATGGGGCTCGTGCACTCACCTAAAAACCTGTACAGCACACACAAGCTTCCATCTAAATTTCCTTTGAGGCAATGCAACAAGAGAGGTGCTCCCAGGGCGTCATTACTCCCTGTGGGGCTGACTCAGGCAGGTCCCCGTTTTCTCTTCGGCTGCAAAGAAGGTGCAGGGAAGCAGCTCAGGTGTGGGCACCTGTGCCGCAAAGCAGGTGAGGCGAGTGCTGCTTTCCCTGTCCCAACGTGTGGAAACTGAGAGTCTCTGGATGTAAGCTCCCTGTAACTAACACTGCTGAAAATGCTTTGTGTGCATGCACATAATCCTTTTTGAAATGCAGAAAACCTGGCCTGAACTAGGAAAGGTCCAGATGTTGCTGTAGCTCTTGCAAAATTTTCCTGTTCCAGAAACCATATTGGAAGAAAATACCTTTTTCTATAATTAACAGCTGGGTTTCTGTCCCTACAGAATGTCTCAGAGCCCATCCTCCCCCAGCATCTCGCAGGCACGCAGCTAAAGAGCATTGCTAGACCATTGAGTGCAGAGCTAGTCTAAACCTGCCCCTAATATCCAAGGCTGATTCTATTAGCTAATTATACGTTGTGCAAAAAGGGATTTCCTAACAGCCTTTTTTAAGTTAAAATGAAGATCTGGATCTTTCTTTTTTTTATGTGTCAAGGGACCAGATAAACCCGAATGCCCAATCCTCTAACAGCCATACCTCACCTATCGGCTTCGCGCATCAGCACCGTGTCTCCTCCAGACTGCCTCCCTCGCTGCAAACCGAGCCCCTGCGTTCACCTGCACGTGACACCGTGGGCCTGCAGCTTCAGCCTCTCCAGTTAATTCACCTTGGCTTTCTGGAGTATCCCCGTGAAGAAAAAAAGCCACGCTTAGAGGTGGCAACACGGTGCCAAGAAATCTCTGGTGGCAAAACCCATCCTGAGCTCCGTGGCCCTGCCTGCAGAGGGCTGCCCTGGCTGGGAGTCACCTTATTTGAATCCCAGCACTGGCAAGAAGACAGCGTAATTCCCCAGGCCAATGGAAACAAGAATCTTTCCTAAGGACCTCATTGAGATGACTGCAGGCGTGTGCCCACAAAGCAGCATGATTGAACCCTCCTGAGCACAGAGGCCTGGGCTTTGGCAGCGCTGGGGGCAGGACCTTCCTGCCCGGCGCTCAGCGATGGCTCTGGGAATGGTTCACAGCCCCTCGGAGCTGCGCGGATTGAACATGGACCGTGAGGCATTTCCTGAGGTTTCATTTAAGGAAATGAACGCAGACTGCAGTTTTGTACTTCAGTTTTTGGGGAAATACACAGGCTGGCAGGTGGTTACAATCCTCCTACAGGTGCCTGCACTGCAAAACTTCACCAATTCATTGTGGAGGTTTCCTAGCAACTTCTTTTCACGGTCTTTTGTGCTCAAATTTGTTTGGAGATGTGGGCTCTCATAAAACAGTATTTCTGCCTATTTAAACTAGTTCAGCTCTTTTCAGCTGGCAAGGCAAGCGCAGTAGCAGCAGCGCTGTCTGATTTATATCCTTTTCAGCTATTCCCTCCAAAACAAACAGAACCATGAATTATTATAGGTGGGTTTCTTGCCTTTATTCACTAACCAGTTCACCAATCTAGTGCTAAATTGCTGAGCAGTGAGAAAACTCCAAATCTTTTTATTTTTATTTTTTAAGACACAGCACCAGTATTTCAAATGATCTCTGCATCTGTGACATTATTGCTAAGCTCTTTTTGCATACCTGAAACTAACAGATGTTGACTATGCGCTTTGGACAGTCCTTTCCAAATACGTGAGAGACATCGCATTTTTTAGCCAAAAATGCTCTTAAAAACAAGCAAAACCCAAAGAGCCAAACCTTGCTAACCTTTGTGCGCGTGCATGTGCAATCAGTTTAAAACTGGCCGTGGGTTTTACTTAAGCCTGTGAACTCACTGATAGTGAGAGCATCCAGGTTTGAACACACTGAAGGAGTGTTTATCCAGGATCTTGTACCGGCTTAAGCACCTTGCCATGACATCCTTAGCTAAAAAGGAAATGAGTGAGCAGCTTGGTGAGCACAGCAAACCTGGGAGAGCAAGGGCATGCAGGAGAGGAACCTCCACGTGCTGGTGGAGCTTCTCGTCCCACCCGGGCATGGCTGAGGCATGGCAGCAGTCCTGAAAGTGCCGTGCATGAAACCTCTCCCCAGGCTGGCCCGCCGCTGTGACTGGTTCACCTCCGCATCAGATAGCCCTACCAGAGATTAGCCACGCTGACACCCTTGTGTGCACTGGGGATTTGCCAAATCCTGGCATTTGTCACACTCCGCTGCCCCAAACCATTGTGTTTCTTGCTTAACACTGGTGTTTGTACCACAGCAGCTCTGTCAGCTGTTGTCATCAGTTGCAGAGACCAGGGCAAGCTTCCAAAGCAGATCAGGCCTTGGATTTCTATCAAAACCCATCTGTTCCTGGCTGAAAGTTATTCCCACCACCTTTATGTCTGGGTGAGGTGACGAGCTATTGAGCCCACAAACCAGCACAACACACAGCTCTTTAAATAGCCGTCCTCTCCAGAAAGTCACGGCTGCACCTGTATCGTGTGTACAGCAGTCAACCCACAGGGCCAGGAGGACTTCTCGCCGACAATGCCAATTGTTTTAAGCCCTGCTGACATTTTGAAAAAAGAAATGTAATATTTCTCCTGTGACAGCCACTTCTAACGCTCTGAAAACAACCGGCCAGCAGCTGTGATGCTTGTCCAGGATGAATTCGGGTACAGCCTGTGCTGGGCAGGAGTGCAAGGTGAGCACTGTGGCAATGAAACCTCCTCTGCAAGTGCAAGAAGAGGAGTTGGTCGGCGTGTGCCTCGAGCCTCGAGCCCTGTTGCAGGACGGCTGTAATTAAAGCCTGCGAGGGCTGACGAGCGCCTGGGTGCTGCTATTGTTCTGGCACTCGGCAGCGAGCGGCAGCACGAAGAGTTAACTCTCCGCGGCATGCTTCCACAAATCTGCATAATGCCTTGCATTTGGCAGCTCATTTGCATAATTTTAAATGACTCTTTTGTCTCGGAAATAAAATCTAAAACACAGCTTCAGGAATAAGTGGTAGATATTAACGTTTCACATAATAAGAAGGCTCGGCTCAGTCTATTCGTCTGAACCCTTCAAACGGGGGTTGGAGAAACAATTTTTGCAGGGAGCTGTCGTTTCTCTATCGCCGAGCCTTGGGTGTTTTCACGGTGCCATCTTGGCTGCCCTGAGCCAGCTCTCTGCTCGCACTGAGACGTCCCGCCGCCCCCCAGCAGGCCCTGGGGAGGGATGCTGCTCCCCAGGGGCACAGCCGAACCGCTCCCCAGGCACCACCGAGGCAGCAGCTAAGCCTCCACCGTCCCTAATGGGAGATCAGACACCCAAACGCAGGTCTCTCTCCTCTGGGTCTGACTCTCACCCCCAGCTTGGCTGGCAGGCTACGAGACCCCGCTGCTGGCAGAGCACCCCAGTGCCTTACATACAACAAACATTTGTAAATTTCTGAGGACAAAGATCTGTAATGTCTGGATTCACAACATACAGGACTTCTAGTCATTGCATCCCAGAACAGTGCACTCCCAGTCCTAGAAGTCAGGCAAACCAGAGAACATTTCCCATCTCACGGCAGCTCCCACCTCGCCACGCTGCAGGCAGACTGCTCCTCTTCCTCCGGTGCTTTGCTTGAGTGGGCCCTTGGGGAAAAGGACAAGTGTACGTATGCGGTGCCGAGTGAACAGATCTGTCAAATGCTGGCAAGCTTCTACACAGCACGTTTAGCTCCGTTTTAATTTTGCCCCATGCTCATAACCCAAATTCAGGTGAACTCCGAACTTTCACGCAAGTGTTGTTACTCTGAGTTCCCTCCTTCAGACTCTGGTGGCATTAAAGTTTTAAATAAAATGTTTCAAAGACTATCTAGGGACATTTTTCCATCTTCACCTTTTGCATTAGCTGACCCTATTAATTGAAACTGCTGTTAAAATTAGCCAAAGGCAGGTTGCGGTATTAAAACTTTCAGCCCAGATGAAAGCCCGGTACGTGTGTAAATACAGCAGCCCTGCTCAGTTTACAGCATGAGGCAACACCGATTGCAGGTGAAACTACCTGCACAGTCTGTTAGTAGCCTGGAAGTCTGTATTTGTAAATCTGCCTGCCTTTTTTCTGTTAACCATCTAAATATACACATACATGCACAGGCATACACAACAGCCAAGGGGTGTAATTGCTGTTAGCCACATCAAAATGCACATCCACCAGCTAATGGTGTCCCTTGCCCCTTACACTGTGATGGATAAAAACCTTCCAGAATAAAACCTTTCAGGGTATTATTCAGGTTTGCCTTACCCCATTAGTTTCAGTGAAGCTAAATGTTAGCCACGGAAGCAGTTCTCAGCACAGGGCTCTCTGCTGCATCTCTTTCTGTCCGCTGCCCCCACTCCTTTTTGCTCCCCTTCAGCACTGAAGTATCATTACCACAGAAATTCTAAAACTTCATCTCATGGGACTTCCATCTGTTAGAGCTGTCTCTCTGCACATGTACCAACATCTACTATTTTTTTTTTCGACATTCAATCACTTGTGCAACTGGTTGGGCTGACCCGGTGCAATTATGTTCTCAGCTTGGGAACATGCTACCGGGATAAAGAGGAACGTTTAAAAACCAGCTGTCCTGCTCTGTGTAAGTGCCCTTAGTGATTTAAGGGGGAAAAAAACAGGGGAAAAAGCTCACAAGGTTGCTAGCAGAATGATAAGATGTTTCCTGAAAGCAAAGTCCATAATATAAAGAGAAAGGGGGTGCCTGAGAGATGAGGAGGTTTCCCGCTGCTGGAGGGCTGTGTCCAAAGCCATGCCCGCACGCCCGCGACGGGAGGCTCGGGCTGACGAACGTGGCAGAGTTATTTCAGGAGGACGAATGAATTTGCAGCCTCTGCGTACACTCATTCTGCTCAGGCCAAATTTCTCTTGAACAGCCACTGTTTATCACTTCTCAGATGACAGCCTCTGGTTTGCTTAAAAAGCCAGCCGTAAACAGAGGCTGCACAGGAGCCGCTTCGCGAGCAGCTCGGCTTCCCCTGCGTGTGCCCGCGTCGTTGCTCACATCGGGAGCTCGGGGTCGAAGCCAGCCTCCTGCTCGCCCGCTCCTACCACCCTCTGGTTCAGCCTGAGAGCACCCAGCCTGGCCTCTTTCGGGGTGAAACTGAACGGAGAGCTGTGCTGCAGACAAACCACACCAGCACCTGGTCAGCATGCACACAGGACGGGCCCTGTGCTACCCTCAGCAACTATTTGATGACAGAGGAGTGGAGGCTAGAAAGTAGGCTCAGGCACAGAAAGATAAACCCTGCCTGCGCTCGAGTCCCTGGAATAATTCACTCGTTTTTTGTACCAGGTCTCCACTCCCTGCCGGTAACAAACTGACTCTGCACTAATTTCTGAAGGTAGTACATGAGTACATGATTTTTTTTCCAAGCTGCCATTTCTGAAGGTAAATATGGTTAAGGCAAGACTAACTAACCCAATCAAAACAACAGGGAAATAAAAACCCTTTTTTGTCCCAGTTAATCATCCAGCCTCCCCTGACGGGCTGCAGGCACACATGCAGGGATCTCACAGGGCACGGGGCCGACCTTCAGACTGCTAAACTTCAGTTTCTGTCCGTTGTCATCAGCTTGCAGGAAGCTGCTTTGATGCAAGCTAGCTAAACTCCAGCTAGAACCAGGGTGAGGAGCGATGTCAAATGAGGGGTTAAGGACGGAAAATAAAACTTCAGTCTGCCAGATATCGGTCGGTGGATCTACAAATTCTACCGAGTACTGGGCAGAGAGCTCACCTCAATCCCAGACAGGCCATGCCAACCTCACCTAAAACCAGGAGAAAATAAACCCTGAGTGCACTAAGACAGAGGAAGCGGGTGCAGAATCCTGGTTTCTCATCCAGGAGTCCCTCACCGCAGAGCCGGGGGGAGGAAATGCCGAGCAGCTGAAAGCAGAAAGGGGAAGGGGGATCAGGTATCTGCAGAAATCGTCTGGTTTTGAACGGGTGTATTTTAGTCTGTGTGTGGTAGCGAGTGTTACGCGAGCAGACTGCGCGTCGATGCGTCTGGCTCACCACATTAACTTCCGAACTTCTGAGCCTCTCTCAGCCAAATTTTGATTTAAAGTTCTGGTCTCAGAAGTCTCTGTTAGCCTCATTGACTCAGCAATGGGAAAGACTGCAGCAGAGCTCGTTTTTTTTTTTTTTTTTTTTTTTTAGTTGCTGGAGAATCCACAGAGCAGAGAGCCCCGGCTCTACTAGGCACTGAAGCCCATGGTAAGAAAAGATCCACAGGAAACAAGGTTTCATCAGCTCTGAACCTTACCACAAAACAACGAGAGAACAAAGAGAAATGATTTTTCTATTACAGTCACCTCTTAATGTACAGCCAGGTGCGAGTCAGAAAATTAGAGATTATAAACAATGCCTGGCATCTCTTCACACTGAGATGAAGATTCAGCTGCCATAAATCAGCACCATATTAAAAAATCAGGCTACTACAACTTGAGACCCGAGCATAATAAAACGCAACCCAGCACAGCAGAAAGCAAATGGCCAGCCGCACAGAGCTCCACAGCTGGAATCCTTTGGTTCCCCGTGTTAACTCACAAACTGTGCGGCTATCCGACGTGTTGTAAACCACGTGGATGTGCTCGAAAAGCCCGATGTTCCCAGACAAATCACTCTTACGCTACACCTAGATGGAGGGAGAGTAGGAGGTAGTGAGGGCCTTGCTTTGCTTCGGTTTGTGGCACAAGGTGCTGGAAACAAGATTTCTTTCTTTGCAATGCGCTCTGTTGATCACTCCAGAAACTTCTGTTTGGTCTTGGGAATCATCTAGAAGCCACAGTTTCCTCCACAACATCCTTGTTGACATTTCCAAGAATGCCGGCCTCATTTCTTCCACGGCAAATGATAATCTTCTGCTGCCAGCCTGATGTCATCTCTGTTGACATCTGAAGTTAACAGCCTGGAAAACACACAGTAGGGTCTTCAGATGCCTGAGGCTTTCGCTTTTGTTCAGAGCCTCCTCCCGAATCCTGCGTGCTGCACCAGCCGATGGCTCACCTGCCACCATCTGCTTCCACCGGTCACGGAGCAAAGTCCCTTGCAGGCTTTCTTCCCCAAGCCTCCCGCCCCTACCAAGTCCCCTCCCTTTAGGACTAACAGACTTGCAGCAGAAGCCTGAGGAAAACGCCCGGCCTGCAGCTGCTGAGTGAGCTGAGCGAGCTGTGAGCAGTGCGTCTGTCCTGCTGCATCTTTTTCAGATGTTTCTGGTGGAAAAGTTCCTGAAGCATCCACTCGAGCTGCGTGAGCTTGCAGCAGGGGGCTGGACGAGACAGCCTGCCAACCCACACGCTCCTCTGATCCTAAAGCCTTCAGAACATGTCGACTATCAGCAAAATTCAATTTCAGACATGACAGCTATAAACCCACAGAAGTTATTTTACACGGCATTTCTAAGCGGGCAAAAATTCCAATTAGCCAAGTATATTAGTAAGAAACTCGTCCTGCTGGTTGGGTGTTGGTGTATTTATAGCTGCACCTTCGCAAGGAAGCTTCTTTATCAGCGGGCCTGAAAATAGCAACATTTGTACGCAGAGGAATTGTGCAACACGGGGAACTAAATCTCTTAGGCCGAGTCAGGAGTCCTGTCTTAAAAATACATTTTGTTAAGAAAGATAATCTAGTCGTGGTCTTGATTTTTCTCAGGACTTAGTAAATGCAAATTTTAAAACCGTTTCACTAATGGATGTTGTCATCCAATAGGCTTAGACAATGCAAAAGTCTTGGGAACAGTCTTTTGACTTTGAAGTTCTTGAAAAACAAGCAAGAAGGAGCAGTTCTACAACCAAAAGCATTTATATTTGGATTCATGTCAGACAATTCAAAGGACCACCGAACTCCACTGCCTACAAGATCCTTATCTGAGAAATGCACCAATGGACCACACGGGCACTGCGCATTGCCATTCACGGGTACTGCGAAAGTCAGCCGGTGGGATGTAGTCTTGCATCCTTGTTAGCCAAAGACGAGGTGCTTTGCTGTGCCTGCTACCGTGATACACACTCACATCAGAATAACAAACAGCTAAACACCTGGACTGATGTCCTTCCATCCACACTTCAGGTCAGCTGCCATTTGAGACGGCAGGGTAAACTCCTGGTGTGAACAACGACCGCTGTGATTTGCACCACTTCAGTTTATTCTGGCTCCAAGCACAAGTTCCAGTGAAATCATTTTTTTTTTTTTCCTTTTTGCTTGTGCTGAGTGTTTGTGTTGGCACGGCCACAGGCAATGGCTAAAACTGGGGTTCAGTGATAATGCAAATAAAGCTACAGAAAAGGATTACTCACAAACACCAGCAGCAGGCTGCTGAGCCCTAACAGACATATGCTCCCTGTGGGCTTTTTCAGCTCTTTTCCTGTCCTTTATCTAATAGCTTTCCATAACCCATTAACTTTTAAAGCTTGCTCGTGAAGTGTGGAAGGAAGAGAGTAATTGAAATCGCATCCTTATGCCCGCCCTTAAAAAAACTCCGCTGAACAAGTCATGTTATTTGGAAATCCAAATGCTTTGGAGAACTAGATCCCAATCCTGAGAGCCAATGTGAAATATCTGGATCTTCCCAAGCCCTACTAAATGTATTTGAAACATCCCCAAGGACGCAGCAAGGATGCAGGACTTGGTGTGGCCCATCTTCCAACAGTCCAGTGGAAAAGAGGACTGACTGCCAAAGGCAAGCAGTCAGTTATGGTGTAAGAATAAAACCGAAAAACAAGATGCAAAGTTTTACAGGCAGTCATCAGAACATGCAGGAGATCCTGATAAAATGACTGAGGTCAAGACAACTTAGAAGATCCTCCCGTTGCAGTGAAGTATGGGAATGTTTCAGGGAAACCATAAATAAATAAAACAAGAAAAGCAGAACAGAACAGGGAAGAGAGAAAAAAAAAAGAATAAAACTAACACTTTGCTATAATAAAATGCAGAACTAAGCCACCCAGAAACCCCTACTTCTGTCTGAGCAAAAAAGAAAAGTAAATCATGGATCTCCCATGTTTTTAAAAGCACAGCCACTGCACTGTCCCAGTACAGAACAGATTTAATCCTATTCCACGCCTTGCGCATTGCCAGCAGCCTGTTTGGATTTGTCTTATAAGTCGTTGAAATTGTCTTGTATGCGTTTGAGTGTTACTGCCACCTGAGAGCAGAACATATGGGGAAACAGTATCTGAGAGTAAGAAACCTGGAACATGACAATGTAATATTTGCTTTTTATCCCGTTTCCTCATGTTAGCGACAGCTGCACTGGAGGAAAATCCTTCACCAGCTCCCCAGCTCTCAGGGCTGCAGGCTCCTGCCAGCTGGGGGGCACCCGGGGAAGAACAGGGGCTGCAACATGGCAAGTCCTCCCCCAGTTACCTACGTCCTTCGGTCTGTGAACAGACTGGGGGGGGAATTACCATTATACGGCCTCAGAGAGGGCTCGCAGCTCCCTGACCGAGGCTGGGCGGTTATTTTGTACCACTATCATGGGGAACGACCAAAAAAAAACCCTTACTGGTTTTCCAAATTCCTGAAAACAAGCAAGATTAAGCTGGAAAACCAGCAAGAAAAAAATAATAAAATAAAATGAAAAGTGCCTGGTATAACCCCAAGCAAGGTGCAAGTTTCTGTCGATGTGGCTGTTTTTGTGACTGGTTGTATTTTGTGTGGAAGTGGCTGGTTGTATTTTGTGTGGAAGTGACTTTTTCTGACCGATTATATTTTGTGTAGAAGTGGCTGGTTTTTCTGACTGGTTGCATTTTGTGCAGAAGTGACCATTTTTCTGACCGGCTGTACTTCGCGTAGCAGCGGCTGGCTTTCCCGACCGGGTGTATTTCGCGTAGAAGTGACTCTTTTCCTGACTCGCTGTATTTTGTGTAAAAGTGGCTGCTTTATTGACTCGCAACGCAACTCCCGGCCCACCGAGATGTAAATCTGCGGGGGGAAGCCCCCCCCGAACACCCCGGGAGGACTTTTTGCGCCCTCAGCCCCGGCTGAGGGGACCCCAGGGGTGAGGCGGCCCCGTCCCGCCTCAGGCACCCGCGCGCGCCTCCCCCCCCCCCGCCCCCTCCCGCCGCGCAGCCTCCCTCCCTCGGCACGCGGCCCTTCTCGTCCCCCCGCGCATGACGTCACAGCCCCGCCGTCCACCAATCACAGGCGAGCTTAGTGGCAGGCCGCCCGCCGGCCGCGCCTCCACCACTCAGCGCCGTCCTTACACGGGCGGCCGCCGCCCCGCCCTCCCCGGCGCGGCGCAGGGAGGAGGCGGAGGAGGAGGAGACGGCCCCGCGGCGAGCCAAGATGGCGGCGCGTGGGTGAGCGCGGCGCGCCCCGAGCCTCCTCCCGCTGCCGTTGCGGCCGGGCCGCCCGCTCCTTCAGCCCCTCCGCCACACGTCCCCGGCGTCTCCGGGGAGCGGCCGCGAAGCGCCCCGGGGGAGGCCCGGAGGCGGCCCGCAGGCCGCGGGGCCCCCTCCCCGCCGCTCCCCCCCCCCACCCCCCCGCCCCCATTGTGTGCCAGGCCCCTGCCCGCCTCCCTCCGCCGGGGGGAGCCGCGGCGGCGCGGACCATGACCTCCATCCACTTCGTGGTGCACCCGTTGCCGGGCACCGAGGACCAGCTCAATGACCGGTGAGGGGCGGGCCTACCGGGACGGGGCGGGAGGGGACCCCCTCAGGGCCTGGGCCCCGCCGGGAGGGCCGCAGCGCCGCCTCCCCCGGCAGCTCGGGGGCCCCCCGGGGCCCTGACGCCCGCCTCGGGGCTCCCCGAGGAGGACGGGGCTCCCCCCGGGCAGCGGCACACGATGCGGCTGGGACGGCGGAGGAAAGGAGGAGGATGCGGCGCCTGCAGAGGCTCGCAGCGCGCTGTGCCTTCCCCCAACATTTATTCCTCAAATAATAAAGGAGGCCCCGTCGCCGCATCGCCGCTGCCGTGTGGCTTGGCAAGGGGTCGCGATGCCGGCCTGTCCGCTCGGCGGCCTCGCGGCTAACTTTGTTTTGGGGCGCGGGGGAGGCTTGGAAGAAAATGAGCCTGTGAACCGAATTTTTTTGCCGTGCTCGATGTGTTTTTGACAGCGCTCTCTGCAGCTGTCTGTGTTCTCTGTGGGATTTACCAGTAGCGTGCACCGTACTTCGTAAACGCCGCTGCTGCACTTATCTGTAAATTCTTCACAAATGGATTTTGATTTCTTTGGAGTTTGTGCATAAAAATAATCCAGATTTTTAACTGTCACTGGGTAGAGATTACATATTTTATACTGTAGAGAAACACTATTTAATTCTTGCAATTGTTTTTTAGATATCTATAGAACTTTAAAAAAATGGTTTTTAGATATCTATCAAAGTTTAAAAAGTGCACAGTCTTGGTTATATATATATTTGTGATCTTACAGAGTTTCAGGATCGGTCAGGGTCCAGCTCACTTCCAGTGTTGTTTGCAGCTTGGCTTAGGAAAAGTGATCTGTAGAGAAATGCTATTTAATTTTTACAGATTTTTTGGATGTTCACATTTTTTTTTAAGTGCATACTTTTGGTTACGTTCTTACAGGTTTTTGTGATCTTACCGGGTTTCTGGATAGGTCAGGGTCCAGCTCGCTTCCCCTGTTGTTTGCAGTATGGGTTAGGAAAAGTGACCTCTCTTTGCTGAGACAACTCTATCAAGACATGGCAGAGGTTCGAGGGCATGCAATGAGGAAAATAGGTCATTGTAAAGATAAAGTTTCTGCCGAGCTGCATCATCGCTGCCCTTAAAAGAGGGAAAAGAAACTTGTAATGATAAAATAGGCCCTAGACTTGAAGCATGTCAGTGTGGAGTGTGTTTTTTTCTTTTTTTCCTTAACCTGATGATGCATTTTACAGGACCCTCCTTCCTCTGGGGAGGGCTGCCCATTCCTAAGGGATTGTTTGGCTTTCTCCACAGTAACGCGTTCACATTTGGCATACATCTTCCTTTCGAGTGGCAGACCGAGAGGTGATGCTGTAGGAGGAGTTCTGCTGCTTCTTCATTGTGCTGGTTTGATTTAGGATAATGATCTGGGACTTCAAACTGAAAAGGACCCCAGCGGTTTTTCTTTGTCTTTTGTCCTTTCTTTCTTTCCCTTTATTTTATATTTTTTAATGTTGGTAGGCCATTTAGAAAACATTTAGCATGCAATTATCACACTTTGCTTGGAGTGAGAGAGCTCATCTGGATTTTCTTTAACCCGTTTTCTTGACTTACTGTCAAACATGGTGTCCCTTCAGTCTTCATACTGCTCCTAGTTTATTTTTTTCTGCTTCTTACCATTGCAGCAGCTCTTACAACTTTTTTGATACAGGAAGCTTCAACAAATGTGGTAATTAATACGTGGAGAAGGCTGCAGAAGTGCCTTTAAGTAGTGACTTATTCTGAAAAAAATCAAGCGGCCCCTTAATCTGAGCTGCAAGTCATAAATTTCCACTTGGCAAACAGAATTTCACAAGAAGTGTGGTAGCTGTGCACCAGAACTTGCAGTGCAGGGAAGTGGGAACGATTCAGAAATGGGGCCGAAGTGCCCATGTACGCGCTGGCAATGCCAGCTCAATTTTATCGGAGTTGTTGCCCATTACAATTCTGTCAATAGAGATTAGAATCAAGACAGCTTAATGAATTTTCACATTGTATACACATGGAAGTTAGGATCCTGGAACGTCTCCAGTGTCTGTAATGTTTCTTTCCCTCCTTGCCCTCCATAGGGTTTTTGAGGGCGCGCTGCAGGTCGTGGTCAGTATCCCCGGTTGCTTTTTTCTGTCTCCATTCAGAATGATAATTGCTGCTCAAAATCCGATTTTGGGGCTCTAGTTCTGCATTGTGTATGTTTGTTAGTAGCGTGCGTGGAACCTGGTTGACTGTATTGCTTTTGTGAATGCAGTAGTCCCATCTTAAAACAGAAGGGATTTATTAGTGCAGCCCTGGTGTGAGTTTTTACACGGAAGTATTGGGTACACTTAGCAGTGTGGATGTCTGTAGTGGACGAGTTGTGTTTGGAAAGCATCCTTTTCTTGAAGTGCTGCTATGCTCTTAAGCAGTCTCCAAACTGTGAGGAAGTAGTTGTTTTCAGTTTGATTTGGTGCAGTTTGTGTCACTGCGCTCTGCAGTTTTTATTCTATTTTCAGTGTATCTAGTTATCCGTCTTACTCAGCAGCGACGTGGAGAGCAGCGCAACACTGTGAAGAACAGAAGAAAAAGTAACTGTAGAACCGCAGATAATTGGGAAGCCTCCCAAATGCGGGCACGCATCGTCGGAAAGTGCTTAACTAGTATTTTTGAGAACACTTAATGCTGTGCCTTACTGGTAGTTATTAGACCTCTCTCAAATTACTTGAAGCAATGTTGGCTTGTGCATGGTGCTCATGCAGATGTCTGGAAGCTAGGTGTGCTGGAGAAAGCTCGCAGAGTCCAAGGTTATATTTACTTCTGAAGCTGTCTTAGATTTCACTTTTTGAAACGGGTGAAGGGCTAAACTTTGGTTTTGGATGAACTAAATTAATTAAGCCTCTCCCGCTAAGTTTATTCAGGAAGGTAGGTAACTTGGAATTCTCCCCCCGAACCATTTCTCTGCAAACTGAACATGAGAAGTTTAATGGGAGAAGTATCAGGTATGGCCTGCAGTTTAAGGCTGTAAATAATTATTGTAACCTTTGAAAAAGAGAAGCCCAGCTTCTACTGCAGTGCGTGTTAAATATATCTTATGGGTTATCCACCCCACTCCAGGTATGTTTCAGAGTTGGAGACTTTATGCCTTGTTAAGGAAGCTTAATGCCCAATTTCATAGATAGGTCTGTCTTAGAAAATGTTAGTTTTTTAAATTTTTATGTTGGGTAGGAAGTGGGTGTTACCATAGCGAATAACTATTTTGTGGCTGTTCTGAAACCTCCCAGGAGCAGCTTAACCTTCTGCTCTGTGGAACAGGAGTCCTGCCCCTCGCGATGTGCTTCATGGCTTTCCGTAGATGAACTCCCCGTTGGGGATGGGCCTTGTCTTGGGGCTTTACTTTGTGTTTTTACCTTACACTAAGAAAATGTCAGCTAAGCCACTGAAGTGGTAGCATAGATAGGGGAAGATGTCGTTTTGAAGTGGTATTGATGCATGGGGTAATGTCCTTTTTTCCTTCCTCTGTGAAGATGAGACCCAGTGAATGTGGTTAAATAGAGAGCATTCTGAAGCGAAGGTGAGTGGCATGCAGTCAGTTCTCTCGCAGTGGGCTGTGTGAAGCGAGCGATCTGACAAAGTTTACTCAAAGCTTCAGCGAGTGCCTGCCTGCAGTCAGCGCTGGGGCAGGGAAGGGTTCTCTGGCTCCTAAGTGAGTTTGTTTTGCCTTAATATATTCAATGCCTTTCTCTGTTAGTTGAACGCTTCAGTTTACGCATGGCCTAAAGTAAGTAAAATTAACTAGGGTGCTTTGCAGTGTCCATGTTTATACCCTCTGACAACCGATTTCCATGGAAAAAGCACCTGGCAAGAACACATCCTTTGAGTCTGTGCCTGCACGTCTCCTCGCTCACGTGTATGAAAGCATCATTGGCATGGTAATGGGTAAGAACAGTGGATATGTGGGCTGCTGCTCTGGCAGATTCTTCCCCCTTTGCATTTACTGATGAGCAAATCGGTTAAAAATCCTGAGCAGATGTTGCTGGAAGGAGCTGGGGCAGGGTGTGGTGTGGTTCTGCCTGGGGAGCCAGCAGGGATGTGGAGCTGGTGTCCTGGCCCCGAACGCCTGCAGGAAGTGCGCGTGGAGAGGGAATGCTCCTGATAACACGTCTTTGGGTAGCTCAGAACTCTTCTACACCCACCGGCCTCCTGGGAGACCCTGTCCTCTCCCGGCAAGGAAGGCAGCCCCAGCGTAAACTTCTCGACTGTTATTCCACGCAGCCTGCGTTGCTGCTCAGAGCTGGGGGCAGAAGGGATCAACTGACGTGGTTTGAAATAGAAAACCTGTGAGCTGCATGCAGCACTGCAGCCTTCTATGAGCACTTGTAGCTCAAGTGATTTATTTTGGTGTGCTTTAAACCGTTTCCTAATCTAATGTAGCAAAACTGAAGTTAGCCTGCCTCAAACAGAAATGGATGGATTGAGGTTTGATTATGGGGAAACCATTGCTAATGTAGTGCTTGAATTATCTGAGTTAGCTGTTCATGAGTCTTCAGTAACAAGAGACATGTTGATTTTTGATGCCACGTGGCGTTATTATTATCAGACTGGTAGTTGGAAGCACTTTTTTTTAAATAAAAGGTTTTAGCTGTGTCAAACAGTCTGTACCACCAGTGTGGTTCATGCATTCAGAAGCAGGGCATTAAGATTTCATATCTTTATTTCAGTATTGTTATTTAAGGGTGATAATTTGGGAAGTTGAGCATCTTCTTCAGTCCAATTTAGTACCTTCATTTATTAATCAAAGTAGGTTCTATGAAAATTCTACCTGCACATTTACTTTCTTAAATATGTGAGACATGCATACTTCCAAGGCTAGTTTTTCAGTAGCTGCTCAAAACTTTCCTATGAGCCAGTTAACGTTTCTTACCTGACTGATTGTCTAAGATTACTTACCCGTAGGTCAGTAGCCCATGCCTTTTTGGACTTGGTTCTGCTAGGGTCCTTTTCTGGCTGTAAGTTGTGCTGTGCCCCAAAATGGTCCTGGGTGGGTGAGCATCAAAATAGATGGGTAAAAAAAAAAAAAAGAGGATTTTTAAAAAGTGCTGTACGAGGGAGAGTAGGAGTGAAGAGCAGAGGAAGAGGAAGCAGGATTGAGGTCCTTCCATTTTGAAAGCAGCAAGTTTATTTTGGCTACTGTAATGTGACACTGTACTGCGAGTGATCCGAGATGAGAGTGGCTGTGAGCGGTCACGAGGAATTCAGTGAAATAGCAATTGGGGCAAAAACGTTGCCTCTTTTCCCTTTTCAAATCAGCTGTGGAATTCGGGCGTTTTTGTTGAATAGACCAATAATAAAGTAAGATTAATGGGATCACATCTTAATAGTTGTATTTTAAGGATAGCAATGCATGACAGCTGCAAGAAAACCTTTTTAACTCTTAGTTTCCCTAGGTATCAGTCAAAAACACTTATGTTCTACTTCTTTGATTACAGCTTTCAACCTGCAGCAGCATATTTTTAAGGTAACTTTGGTACAGTATGTGCTTATTAAATACCACAAAAGTATTCTCAGTGGCACCAGAACAAGACGTCTGTCATAAATATGTAATTAAGCCATATGGCTTTAATTGATGCATATTGCACTTCCTTTCTTAAACTTCCTAAAGTTTGAGCAGATAACTGTTCAGTACCCGGTTACAGTTGTGTCAGAAGTTACCAAACACTTGAGGAAAAACAACCAGGGATGTACCTCAGCATGGCAGGCTTCGCAGGGTGTTGGAGCCGTGTTTTTACCGCTACGGCACGGTTAATTGTTCTCGGCTTAAATGAAACGGACTGCAGTATGCATCTGAAAATTGCATAAAGAAGGGGAGGGGACTTCAAAGTAGCTTTGATTGCAGTGATTGCACTGACGGCTGCCTAGGTAGTTAAATTTGCAACATCTTCCTTATAAAAAGTTTTGTCTTTTTTTGCATCGACTCAGCAGCTGCTTTAACTGAAATAAAACCAGACAGAAAAACTACTTGGGCTTTTCTGCTGCACAAACCTACTTCTTTTAAACTTGCATTCAGTGAAGCCCGGTAAGGGTTTGGCTCTTGGTAACAACATCATACAGAAGACTGCAGCAGTAGGCACCTGTACGTGCCTCAGGGAGAACGTGGGAACAAGGCCTGGTTGCAGGGGCTGGGAGATTTTAAATGGGGAGGGAACAGTTAGGAAAAAAAATATTGAATTACGCATGAAAATAGAGATTTTCAAGGTGTATGTGTTTTTGTGCAATAGTGTAAGCCTGTCAGTGCAAATGAGGATGGTCACAGCATTGATGAATCTACTACAGCAGCAATTACCCAGCTTTCAGACCTTAAGCGCTTCATTTTTTTAGTGTAGTACTATTTTTATAATAAATTCTATATTCTTAAAAAGTCTTTCTTTGCTTTAAAAAAACAAAAGTCAACCAATACTGCCTATTTCTCTCTTACCCTTCCCCTCCAGGGAAAATTAACCGCTCTGTTTCAAATTAAAGAGCTCTTCTGTACCTTTGAGAGAGAACAGGTACTGCGTCGGTCACACAGAGGTATGAGATCTGCCAGTTCTATGCACTGCAGACATGCTGAAGAAGTGAGTAGAAAGGCGTAAAGTGGACACAGTGGTCATCTACATTTCTGTAAAATACTAGCTTGGATCCCATTGAGGAGTGATGTAAGCACTGAATTTGCCGTCTTTGAAATCTTTGCCTACCTCTCGAAACTCTCACTGCTGCTGCCTGCACTTGCCAGCAAAATTGGTGACAGTAAATGTTTCACCCTGTCTTCCAGAAAATCTTAGCTGCTGTGCTTTAAAGTGCAGCGTGCTTTACAGTACTAAATCATATTGGTACAGAAAAGCTTTGAGTGTTAACTTGACACCCATTTTCAACACCCCAGCAAGATTTTGTTGCAGTGCTAAAAATGATCTTTAACACAGCATTCTGTGTTTTGTCTCATTGCCTATTTTTGTCATCCCAAGTCCATTAATGTTATGCCATAAGGTGTCTCTTGGAGACTTCTCAAATAATTTACATCCAGAAAGAGATTGCATGGGTGTTCTCTGCAATTTTATTTTGGGTAGCTTTTCTTCTTCAGTAAGCCAGTTACTACCTTGTATCATTAAAGATGTTCCAAAATAGCTCAGGTCCTTTGTGTCTCTGATTTAACTTTACAGTATGGCATTTTCATAAAGAATGTGGAATAAAAACTGAAAACATTCAGATGATTAATGCTATTTTGGAAGTTGGCCGTGTTGGAACTCCTAACTGTCACTGCTGTTTTATTGCCAGCCGCGAGGTCTGCCAACTTCATTTGTGACATCGGTAATGTAACTCAACAGATGAGAGTATGGAGGCTGCTGGGGGCTTTCATAATCCGAAGAGATGGATTTCTTCAGACACACACAAAATAACACAACAAAACAAAACCTCAAAACGTTAGAGGGGGTGTGCTTTTGGTGTGGTTGTGTGGGGGCTGTTCTGTTTGTTGTTTGTTGTTTTTTTTTTACACACACTGATCAACATTGTGGACATTTAGAAATATCTTGAGCAATTTAGGATGATAATACCCATACAGCTGCACTTTTCCAATTCACTAGAAAATAGCCCCAAAAGAAACTCGGGTGCTCTGTGCGCAGAATTTTGTGGCATTGCTTTCTGCAGCATGTTAGCCATCATCTTCAGTTCAAGCTGGATGCTAATTTTTGCATTTTTTTTTATGCTGTGTAGAAGTAGTAGTTGACTGGTTGAAGCCAAGCCTGTGTTTAAACAGCATTTTTTGAATGTTTTCTGTCTTCCATTATGCTTCTTTCTCTCATCTCCTTTTGGTTTCCTCAAACTCCCCTTTTCCACTGTTGGGATGGGTTATCTCTTCATGTACATAAAAACTGCTGCTTCTGTAGTTCTGATACAGTGAGATGGATCTTGATTGGGACCTCTGGACACTACTGAAGACTATAATTTCATTATATGTTTTCCAACGTGGGCTCGTACATAGTCTTATGGACAAATATTTCTGCTACACTGTTTTTTACCAAAAATGTGACTAGAAAATAAATAGTTACCTATGTGAATGCAGTTGAATGGGAGATCTAAACCTTGCTCTTTCATCTTTCATCTTGCAAAATAATTTTTCTTGAACATATCTCAGTGTTTATTCTTTCACTTATGATACGGCATTCTGCTTTCCTCTGTCCACCCTGAAAATGATCAGAGCTGCATTTATTTTCTAACTAGTAAATATCAAGAAGTGTTCTTCAAAAAAGGAAAAAAGGACTTATGGCTTTTAATATTTTCCTTGAAAAAAAAAGCTTTTCATAGAACTGAGTTGTTGTCTGACCTTTAATGCAGATCCTAGGTTGTTGAAACTCTTTTCAGCTTTGCCCATACTTAAAGCTGTAATAATTACAGTGTCTGTCTCCCCCTCACCCCCTTATTTATGCAGTTTGCTGACTTTGTCAAAATCTATCTTCAGAACAGGGATGTAAAGGTCCTGAATAACACACTCCAGTGATGCAAGCCATACAGCCTTGCCGTTGCGGGGTCAGATGAGGTAGGCAAAGCACACTGTGCCTGGGATTGCCCTACTCTGGCTGGGCAGGAGCTGCAGGGCTTTGCTGGAGCGGCCGAAGCATTGTTTCATTCCCTTGTGGTACGGCATCTGCATCCGGCAGGTCTGTTACCTGAAATAGTATGGCCGCAGGCAAAACGTGAAGTAGGAGGTACCCAGCGTGCTGCTTCAGGAGCTCTTGTAGAGGAACCAAAATGCTGGTTACGCTGAGGGGAAGCACCTGGAGTTTTGTGGCTGCGGTACAGACAGATGGAGAAGAACAAATCTCTTTTCAGCAGTGAAAAGAAAAAAAAGGTATTGTGATGAGCTCCACACCTCAAAAGCTGTTTTTTTTTGTTTGCTTGTTTGTTTGTTTTTTTTTTGAGTTATTTTGCCTACAGTGCGCATCTGACAGCGATTTGGCGCCTGTTTTTCTGGCATGGTGCTTGCTCTCTTCTCCCTATGCCAGGTCTCGTTCTGTTCCTACCTAAATCAAAGATGCCGTGTCTGAGGGGAAGGTTTTGAAGTTGCATGTTTGGTAGAAGAAAGTACAGCATGAGGAGGAGACCTTCGTGTTTTTTAAAGGCAGTTTTTAACAACTTGGGACTGCGACATGTTGTGGCACCAGAGTTTTGGATGAAGGTTTCAGGCCTTCAAGTATGAGAAAATGGCAAGTAAAGGACTGGACGTGCTAAATGATCTTTCCATATAGCTACAACTAGCCAAGACAAAAAGTACTTAATTTAACAATTCTTACCTTAAATTTTTTTTGTAGCATTTGAATGTCCTTATCAAAGACCATTTTCTGACTTTGCACGTAGTGGTCGTGGTTTCAAAAAGCTTAATGCAAGAACTGGAGGGAAAAATGGTGGAGAGATTATGACTTGGGCTCCCACAGTAGCCACAAGTGGGACCAGAAGCTGGCTTTCCTGGTTTTAAGCTACAGTGGCGGCTCACAAGGAACTTCTGAAGGATCTTCAGCAATTTAACACTACAGGACACAAAAAGTTCCTTTTATTTTACAATAACTGGGTATTTATTCTGATAGCAGTTGGTTTTGGTGGAAGTGCTACAGCAAAGGCTGACAGGAAACATGAGATTTCTTTTTCCCTTTTTTGTTTAAATGTGGTCTTGTAGGTTTCACTCATTCTAGTCCACCAAGTGTACAGCTTCCTAGCCACACGTTGGTAGATAGCATTTGCACGTTTCTTAACATTTCTTAACTGACTCCACATTATTTATTTAACATCTTGTTATTTATGTTATTTAACATCTCAGTACTGACTCCACATTATTTAATGTGGATGTTTTTCAAGTATCCTTGAATTAAACCATGAGGTTCTGAATTGCCACTCTCCACATTTTACTGTCACAGAAGGATTTACTTACTGAAACGACAGATAATTGAACAGCTTACAACTTGCTTTGTCTTAAGGTTGGGAACTCACACCCAGCTGAGGGAGTTGGTTCAGTTGTTGAGCTTTTAATGGACTTCTGCCTGAGGAAACAGCCTCGTGCTAAATGTTATACAGACGTTCGGTGCAACTGCAGGGACCTCGTGCAGGTGACCAGAGCCTGGAAACATGAAATGATGATTTGATGCATTCTACACAAGAAAACAGATTTCTGTCTTGTGTTGACTGAATCCATGACCCATATTTGTGGAAGTCTGCTGTCATTGAATTTACCTCAATCTGATCTTACTCTTTTTCCTGTAGCGTGAGTCTTTCTTTCTTTTTTTTCTCCACAGAAACTCCCAGGCATCTAGGCAACCTGTAGATCTATGTCTACTTCACTACAAAGTCCTCTGAATACCGTACTAAATAACAACACGTGTAGGTGTGCTGCAACTGCTGTGTGCTGCTCCTGTCAGGATCTTACCACTCCTGATTTCTTTCTGTTTGGGTTCGGTCTTCCCATTACAATTGTTTTAAGAAGGGGGGCCGTGCTGTGCCACAGCTATTTTAGGGTAGGGGTGTTTGCTTATTTAACCAGTGTGATTGATGTTATGCTCCTCTTGAGCTAGTTTATGTCTGTGCTTTGCACTTTTTACAATTATTGTTCAGAAGGTCGTGTTCTCAAGTGTCACATAAATGATAAATATGAGGAAAGGGTCTAAGTAGATTTGAATTAGAGGAACCAGTCAGTAAAATCTAGGCAATTCATCATTAGAGGCATCTAGTTCAGGCAAACCTGTGCTGCATTTCACAAGTCCAGCAGGTGGCTGTCCCCTGGTCTTACTGGAGTTTTTTTTTTTTTTTCAATAGAGTAATTCCATCTGGATATCTTAGTACCCATGAGTTTTTTTTACTCTGTCTAAATACTACTTCTCAAATGGTTCTCACTCCTCAGTGTATTTTTTTTTCCCCTAAGCCACTGCCCTTACAGGTATTTTGCCCCTCCAGCAAAACAAGAACTCCTAGCTTTTCAGCAGCAAAATCATCCTGCTGCTGTCAGCCTCCAAGCATCCTGAAAGGAAAAACTCCTCAGAATCCCAGGATGGCTGAGGCTGGCCAGGACCTCAGGAGGCCACCTGGTGCCACCCGTGCCCGAGCAGGGACACCCAGAGCAGGGTGCCCAGCACCACGTCCAGGTGGCTTCTGAAAGGCTCCCAGGAGGAGACCCCACAGCCTCTGGGCAGCCTGTGCCAGGGCTCCGTCACCCGCACAGCACAGAAGGGCTCCTGGTGCTCAGGGGGAGCCTCCTGGGGGCCAGGTTGTGCTCAGGGCCTCCTGTCCTGGCACTGGGCACCACTGCACACAGCCTGGCTCCGTCCTCCCTGCACCTTCCCCTCAGGGATTTACAGACAGTGATGAGATTCCCCGTTCCAGGCTGAGCAGTCCCAGCTCTCAGCCTCTCCTCACAGGAGGGGTGCTCCAGGCCCTCCTTCATCTTTGTGGCCCTATACTGGATTTTCCTTAGTGTGTCCATGTCTCTCTTGTACTCAGGGAGCCCAGAACTGAGCACAGCACTTGAGGTGTGACACCCCCAGTGCTGAATAGAGGAGAAGGATCACTTCTTGACGTTCTGGCACTGTTCCTCCTAATTAGCCGTTGCTGCAAGGATGCACTGCTGGCCCATGCTCAACTTGGTGTCCACCACAACCCTCAGGTCCTTTTCTGCCAGTTTGCTTTCCAGCAGCATTGCCCCCAGCATGTATTAGTGCATGGTGGTGGTGTTTTCTCCCAGATGCAGGACTCTGCACGTGTTGAATGTCACACAGTTCCTGTCAGTCCATCACTCCAGCTTGCCAAGGTCCTACTGGGTTTATCTGCCCCCACCTCACCCCACATTTCTGTCATCAGGGGAGTTGCTGAGGGTACACTCTGCCCCGTCGTGCTGGTTGTTAATGAAGATGTTACACAGGCCTGGGGCTAGTATTGACCTCGGGTATTCTGCTTGTCACTGGCCTCCAACTGCAGTTGTGTGCTCTCTCACGGGGCACAGCTGCTCAGCCAGGTTTTGACCCACCTCACTGTCTGCAGCTCTCTGTGAGGATCTTACGGGGCCTTACTGAAGTTCTGGTGGACCATATCCACTGTTCTCCCCTTGTCCTCTGCAGTGACACCACATCAGCTTTGCTTTCTTAGAACTGGGACTGACCTGTATGCTTCCCATCTCTGTAGGCTGAGGAAGATGATGGGTAAGGCATTTCCTTGCCTCTGCTGGTTGCTGAATGTTAGATACTGGTGGGTGTCTGTCTTTAATCTTCTGAGGTCGTTGCCCCTCTCCCACCTCTCCTAATTTTTGTTGTTCTGCTTTAACCCTCTGCGCTAGCTTATACCTTTAGATACAGGTCATTATCAGTGTTATATTATGAAATATCGATGGTCTGTTGTAAGGGACTCTACCACCTGCAGTAATTGTATTATCTGAAGACTTTCCGGTGGTGTTGCAGGGAGCTTAGAGGGATTCATTTGTTCGATGTTTGCCATATTAGCTTTCTGTTAGAGCTTACTGATGCAGCGCCGTGTGTTATCATTGTTCCAGGGAGGGTTATTAAACCATCAGGACTACCTTTATCAATCAAACTGACAGTCCTAGATAATCAAGTTTGGGAGCCATTTTCTGTAAAGCCACAGTGGTTAACACCACACAGCATAAGAATAGCTGTTAGTCAGCCAAGAGCCCCGGCTTGTTTTCATCCTGTTTGTGGCAGTGACCAGCGCTAGATGACAGGAGAAAAGTATTACAAGAGGACAAGCATACAGTGATGCTTTTCCGCATGATAACAGTTTGCATGATAACAATTTGCAGCTCGGAGGTTTCCTGAGCAGCATGTAATAGCTGAGTATTTCTCACTAATATTTCTTGGAACGAGTGAGGACAGCAGAACCACATGTAAGCTGTGGTGCACCTGATTACTTTGAGTGGCACAACAGCATTGTTGTTTTATGTCTTTATTTCAGTGATCTGAGCATCGCAGCCTAAGCACATCGTCCCAGCCCTCTGCTGAGCAGCAGTGGTTAGTTTGGAGGATCCTGCCTGCAGGCACTTTTGGTACCTGCCTTCGCACCACTGCTCTCCCACCCCCTTGCTTCTTGGTGAAGAGATTTTTCACCTTTATTTCTTTTATGTCATTAGGAGAAGGGCATTTGGTATAGGAAGTGTGGAAGGCTGCCTCTTTAGGAAGCTGCTTTCAAAGATTTGGCATGGCAATCAGGGCTACATTAATTATATTTTGAATTTCTCACCTTGGAGTTGTTCACCATACCGGGTTGCTTATTGAGATGTACCTTTCCTTTTCCTCCTCTGTTACCCTTGCTGTCACCACGGGTGCTGAGGTTAGGGAAGCCCTTACACTGTGGCCCTGCCTGATATTTTAACCTAGTTTAGAGTGTATGAATAACTTGTTGTGGCTGTAAAGGAGCAACTTCAGGAAAGAAAATCCAAGAGAATCTTCTAAATACCGTGTCTGGACTCTGCAGCATTCCTTGCCAAGTACAGAAAGGCTTTCGTCTTCCTGGAGACATGCAGCATGTGAACATCTTATTTTACGTCTCTGTAGTTAAATCCTTTGTTTGGGTTGTTTCACTTCAGTGATTTTTACTGTGTGCTCTTTAAAGACCCAGCTGACATTTAAAAATTGAGTTGGAAGTTGCAAAGTAAAATGGAAAGTCGCTTGCTTTATATTGGCAAAGAAATTCATCTCTGAGATGGTAGAATTTATTTTCATTCTTTTAAATAAATGAGCCAAAAGCACAGTTGTTTGACTAAAACTGCAAAACATGATGGATTAGATATCAGCACCTATTCCACTGTTGTTACTCAAAGGCAAACAAGCTTTTGAGGGGAAGACTATGCAAATCTTGCTGCTTTTATGCTACTTGCCAGATTGAGAAGGTCCTGCAGATTTTCAGTGAGTATAGAAGATGTAGGTGTGTTTTTCTTCTTGTTTTGTAACTTAGCTTCTTGACACGTTGAACAATTCTGAGATCATAGAGCAGTAAAAGTCCTGCTTATTTCCTGTGGTTGGTTTGTGTTGCTGTGAACTGTTTCTGGCATGCTGGAGGTACTTCTGAAGGATGAGTATTCCCGAAGGGTGACTGGCCAGGTATGTCCTTTGGAAGCTGAGCTTGGTGAACATGTACTCTGTAAGTCTACAATGTCTTAATAAATAAACTTCTTGGACAGCCTGCCAAATTTAAAACATAAAATTTCCATTCTTACAAATTGTATTAAAGTTGTGAGACAACACTTGGCTTATGTGGTAGATTTTAAGCACTTGTTTGAATAGGCTAATACCACTCCGAAATGTACTGAAGCTCAGTATACCTATAAAGTGCTTAGTACTTGGAATTGAGTTTGCCCTTCTGCTCTCTTCTGTTTTTGAGCTTTATTTGGCTTTATACAGCAAGACAGGGCAGAAGGATGGCTTGTTAGATAAACTTCTCTCAAAGTGTAAGTGGACTTTGAGAGAAATAATACCTTCTGGTGTGTGCATGTGTCACTTGTGAAGTCTGAGCTCTTGTAATCCTGATCTGGAGCCTCTTTGATTGTGTAGTTTGAGCACAACTCCTTTCTATTCTGATCAGATTGGAGAAGCTCTAGCTGCTAAAATTGAAATAAAAAAAAACCTTTTTGGCTGGCTTGAGCTCGGATAAATTGACTTGTTTTTCCTCACAACTGATTTTGCATGAATTTTGGTTGAGGTACTTAAAGAATGTGTTTCTTAACACAGAAGCCATCATCACTCAACTGTTTGTCTAGCAGATTTGGGGGGAAACGTAAGTGAAATATGTGGTGCTTCTGATTTTGTTCTTTGAAATGGTTTAATTGCCTTTAATGATTTTTTTTTTAAAGCCTAACCTCTCTAGCCATTCATATCAGAGATGAGTTTTTAACCACAGAAAGAGGCCAAATAAAAGGTCTCTGTGTTGCCATTCCTTAATGCAAGAATTGAGTAAATTGTCTCTGCCTTTGTTTCTTCTTCCGGTGCACTGCCAGTTGAAATTATCGAATCACGTTGTCAAGATCAGCCTGATCTTTAAGGCATGCCTAGTATCTGTCCTGCAGAGGACCTGCAGCGCGATACCATGCAACTGTGCAAGTAGATAGACAGGGATTGCTGCAGGAAACACTTATTTTTCTTGTGAAATTATTTAGAATTTTTATTTGTGCAAATGTTCTCTGCACAGTATGAGCACATATTTCTGCTTTACTCGTATTTTTCAGCTGCTTTAATTCTGTGATTGAGGTGTTAGCACAGATACTGATGGCAGCACGAGTGAGGAGGAGGATGGGCTCGTGAATTGAGCAGCTCAGCAGGGACAGCACCAAATTGCTCCTTTTCTTACTCGTGCTCTGTGTCAAGTTCAAGTTTGGATCTTCAGGCCTCAAAGCAGTACTTGGTAACTTTGCTATTACAGCAGCTGTGTAAGAGATGGGCGGATTTCTCTAAGTTCCGTACTTCCATTATGTCCTGGTTTCAGTTAGGAGAGAGTTATTTTTCCTCCTAGTAGCTAGTAGGGTGCTATGTTTTGGATTAGGATGAGAAGAGTGCTGATAACATGCTGATGTTTTAATTGCTGCAGAGCAATGCTTACACCAAGCCAAGGACTTCTCAGCTCCTCGCTCTGTCCTGCCAGCGGGCAGGCTGGGGGTGCAGCAAGAGGGGGCGGCTGCTTGGGGATAGGCTGGGCATCGGTCAGTGGGTGGTGAGCAATTGCATTGTGCATCACTTGTTTCGTACACACTATTAGTAGTAGTGTAGTACTATTATTACTGTTGTTGTTGTTATTTTCCTGTCTTAATAAACTGTTTTTATCTCAACCCACAGGCTTCACTTTCCTGTTTCTCTCCCCCATCCCAGAGAGGGAGGGGGGAGGGTGAGCGAATGGCCGAGTGGTGTTTAGTTGGACTGTGTGGTGTTTAGCTGCCGGCCAGGTTAAACCACAACACAGTAGCTTATGACCTTCTTTGCTCCCCCCCATAAATGTCGACAGTAGCCTCTTTTCAATAGTACCACGTCTCTTGATCTTGGTGTGTTGCAGGTAGGCCTGCTCTCTTCAGACTGGCATTACTGAGTTTCACTGCGCACACAACTCTTGGCTTGTGGAGCGTTTCGATTCCCTGTCACTTTTTTAATAAGTAGTAATGTGATTTTTTACAAATTCAAAAGTAGTCTTTTTCAGTCAGAAAGGCTGAAACTCAGATAAGGAAACTTTAAATCCTGCTCATAGACCAGCCTAGTAACCATTTCCAGTACAGTGCTGCCTTGTTTGCTGCCAGCTTTCCTTACAGTCAGTGCAGTGACCTTAAATGTAGGTTTTCCCACTCGTGCTTGCTAAGAGGAGTAGTGTTAATGGAAAACTGCTCCAGATTCCTGGGAAACTGTTACGTAACATAGTTAAGATGTGAAGCTTCAGGGATGTTTGATTTGTTTATTATACAGCAGATCCCTGCTGGCTTCATAGAACCTTAGAGTGTGCTGTGGGCTATGTAACATTCATCTCCGGGATTTCATTCAGTGTTCTTCCACAGCAATTCACTCTTACAGGGTACCTTCTGTATAGGGTACCTATACAGGGTACCTATTGCATATGAAGCTTGTGGTCTGTATCTTCCTTTTGTGGATGGCCTTCAAAGAACCGTAGTATTTTCCTGTGTGAAGTAGTTGTGGCTGCAAATGGGGATGGTAAAATGCCTTCTTACAGACAGCAGCTTGGCTGGGGTAGTAAAGGCTGGCTCTAAGCATGTTCATCTCCTTCCTGCTGTCTTTTCACCTCATGTTTGTATTGGACACGGGTATTTCTATTGGTATAAATTATCTAATTTATCAAAAAAAAAAAAAGGTACCAGTGCAGTGGAGTCAAACACTTGATAACATTAAGATTTGGATGTCTGAACCTTTTTTAAAGGTTTGGACACCAGAAAACAGTTCTGGTGTGTATGCCTCCTTCTGAAGTTTAGAAAGGGGTTGCTGATTAAGACGACCTGTGGAAATATTAGGATAAACATGGCAAAAAAAGATAGAATTTTATTTGCTTTATTATGAAGACCTTTTATTTATTTACAGGGTTCATCTCTTGATTTAGTATTTATAATACAAATATTCTCGCTAAATTTGGAAGCTGCTCGGGGGCTTTTTCAGATCCCTTCTCATGTGTGGGAAGACAGGAGCCAGAGTTTTACCTGTTGTTATGAGAGGATCTTTGCTGCTTGGAGATAATCTTTTCTAAGGCAGTGGTCAAGGCAGAAGTTACTCTGTTGGTTTCTACTTTTGGACACTGTACCCTCTAAGCAGATGTGGGTTGGCCAGATTTCAGGTTCTGATCTTCCGTTTGGTGAGATACCATAAAGGTGAATTGGAAGTACTTTGGGAAAGAAAGGTTCCCTTTGGTAAAGCTGATGTTTTAGGTGAGCCTATGTAAGGTAGCAAATCTTCTTCGATTTATTTTTCTACTTGTCAAAGTTTGTTGTTTGTCCATTTTGGTGCTGTCTTTTGTGCATATTTTTCAATCTTGCATGTTTTGAGGAACTTACTGTCCTATTTTTGGCTCTGATGTGCCATATACTTGGATTCTTTAGAAAATGGTAATCATGTCTGCTATGGGATATTGTATTGAAGCTTAGTACAAGGAAACAAATACATCTACAACTAATTCTTATGGCTTCACCTGTTTATTTGGTGTGTAAAGTTGTAAATGCTTGTCACAAGGCACCTTGTTTGGTGGTGAGTTGCAAAACACAGAAATGCAAGAAAACACAGGTTTTGCAGCAAGGTGACAGGTGGAAGGGTAAAACTAAAACATAAAACCTCCAAAACAAAAACTTGACTTGAAGCTGAACACCATCCATTTCTCATTCAGACTCTCAATACCAGGCAGAATTTAGATCAAGCTTCATTAAATCTGGTGGTAAGTGGTTACCGTAATGCACTTTCAGTCCCCTGCTCTAGTGTCATGAATGTTTGCGATTCTGCCGCTTGCTGTTAATAGTTAAATCTGGGATTAGATATTCAGTTTAATCAGTGTGTTACATGTTGAAGTATCCCTACCAAACAAAATTATGTTGTAAATGTGCCAGTTAAGTGGATGTTGTATACAATAGAGGCTTCATTTATTTTTCTTTTTTTTTTTTTTTTTCTCCAGATTAAGGGAAGTTTCAGAGAAGCTGAACAAATATAATTTAAACAGGTAAGATGTATTACATGATGCTGCAAGTAATTTAGGAAAGGGTGATTTTAATAATACCAACACGAATTAGGACTGTTATAGAAACAGCCTTAGAAAACCTCAGTACTTGCAATAAAGTTCAGAATCCCAGAATTGGAGGGGCTGGAAGGGACCTCAAGAGATCATCGGTCCAACCCCCCTGCCAAAGCAGGTTGCTCAGAGCAGGTTGCCCAGGTAGGTGTCCAGACGGGCCTTGAATATCTCCAGAGAAGGAGACTCCACCACCTCCCTGGGCAGCCTGTTCCAGTGCTCCGTCACCCTCACTGTAAATGCTTCACATAGACAGTTCTTATGTTAGGAAGAAAATGTTAAGTTTTCAGTTATATTATTAAATACCCTCCTTGTCAAATGACTAAGGTAAAAGTATGTCCCCTACTGTTTGTTGATGATCAAATTACATGAAAATTCTCTTGTATGTTAAGGTTTTGTTTTGCAATTTCTGTGCTTAATGACTGGAAAGACAACACAAAAAACACATGCTTCATCTGATGTACGTGTTTAGTCATTATTGAATGTTTTTATATCAGTAACCATCACTGCTATCATTGTTCCTTCCATATGCCACTTTTTTGCTTGTTTCTGGACCTGAAAAGTTTTAAAATGTTATATATTGCTCACTTTTTGTTTTCAGCCACCCCCCGTTGAATGTATTGGAACAGGCTACTATTAAACAGTGTGTGGTGGGACCAAATCATGCTGCATTTCTTCTTGAGGTAAATCACTCAAAAATCCGTTCAGATAACAAACTTAAAACCATACAGTTAAAAGTAATTCTCTTAAAATCAAATTGATATACTTTCTTCAGCAACTGAAGACTTGTTTTTGCATGCATTTTTTTTCTCTGTCTTGCTTCTCAATTTTGGACACTTGGTTTTCTTGTTTTTAAATATAGGATGGTAGAGTCTGCAGGATTGGTTTTTCAGTTCAGCCAGACAGATTGGAATTGGGTAAACCTGATAATAATGATGGGTAAGAAACTCTTTTCTTCATATTAAATCATTCCTTTGAACTGGATAAGCAGCTTGGCTGCTTTTTTTGTTTTGTTTTTAAACTAGAGTGCCTTTGGAATGGGTACTTTGAGTAAATGCATAATAGTTACGGTGATGCAGCCAAACAGCCTAGCTTGACAAACTGGTGTAGGGAATAAATACTAGACATAGCTCTAAAACAAGTGAGACAGGATGCCCTTAACTTAAAGAAACAAACAAACCGCACCAAAAATAATAATATTGAAAATAAACGGTCTTAAAGTGATAAGCCCCACGTAGAATCCACTCTGAAAGTGGTCTTGTCTGGAAAGGCTTACTTTTTAGATCTGTTTTCTTCAGTCCAGGTAAGTCCTCTTTAATAGGACTATTTAACATATTTGGATGTAAAATGCTGCTTGATATCAAAGGAGCAAACTCAGGCTCAGGTCTGAAGATAGAACAACTGGCAATTACATTTTGTACATATACGCTAACTGAAAACTTAGCACAGTGGCTATCTCAAATCACTAATTAGGTTAATGTGTACTTGCAACTGTGCTGTTATGGATTGCTGATGTACGTACGATCTGTTAGATCTTTCTTTCTTTTCTCAGCGTACCTCTTAATATACAGCTAGATTAGTTTGGAGTATTCCCCAAGGGTGTTGCTTAAGCTGGTATGTTACCAGACTAAGTCCCTGAGAATTTAGACCTGGGATTCCAGGTTTTGTTCTTAACCCATTTGGGATTGTTTTGTGACTGATTTACCATCTTTTACTTTCAGTTCAAAGTTGAGCAGTGGCTCAGGGGCAGGAAGGACATCCAGGCCAGGCAGGACTAGTGACTCCCCATGGTTTCTGTCTGGTTCTGAAACTCTGGGCAGACTGGCAGGCAACACCCTTGGGTAAGTTTTGATAGGATTGAGGCTGCAATCTGTTTGTTCCATATTTGAGTATATGTGTATACACATATATAAATTGTATGCAGTATGTATAAGGGAACGTATAATTACAGCAGTTGTGTAGGTAGGGTATAATAAAAAAACCTTGGTTGAAATTACAGATATGCAAGTGACCCTTGAGTACCTAGGATATGCAGCATTCTTTATGTATGTGTGGAGAATAACTTTGTTTTGGCTGTGTTGTCCTCTTCTGAATGTTTTTTAGTTACTTGATTTTTGAAAAGCAGTTTTTTAGAGGGACACTATCAATTTAAACTATGTAATAGGATAGTGGCATAAAGTAAAATGAGTACTTGCGCAGGTAGAGTCTTCATTATGTATATTTTCAGGCTTTTGTGTATACATTTTTATTTCGCTTTCTTCTCCCCTGCCCCAAATAATACACTGTTTTGTGTTAGTTGGGGTCTTAGTAATAGGAAGGAAACATGTCAAAAAGTTGTCACTCAGAACCTTTAAAATTTTACTAAATGCTAAATATACTATATAAACTCAAAGTTTTATCATTAGCTTTAAAATTGATGGTGTCCCTTCATATAGCAATGTAAATTAATCTTTACATAATCACTATGAATTTGTTATGTGCTTTTTGTAAGAAGTTGAATGTGGCTAAGGTTATTAGCCACAGTAAGGAGACTTGCTATTAGAAACCGTACTTTCTGCATGTGAATGTTTTGTTAAAAGGAAGAGGAATTACAGTTTTTCTTTCAAAGTGAATTTTTTGTTTGTTACCACATAAGCTGATTTCACTGAGGGTTGTCTGATGGATACCCTCTATCCCAACTTCCTGTGAAACTTGGGCATCTGAACCTAAATCTGTTTGTTAAACTCCAAAGAAACTGGTACTGTTGTGTTTAAAAACCTGCTGTCAAAAGTGTAGGGTTTTTTCCTCGGACTAGGAATGTGCTGAATTTATTTTTATCTGAGCATAATGAGTTAAAGTCACTTGAAGCTGTGTGCTTAGGAGACCAACCCTGGAGAGTTCCTAAGTTCTTTCCCTTGCATGTTTTAGAACTCACCAAAGTCAGAGTAACAGTAGATACTATATCTGCTCTGTTAAATGAAAGGAGTACTTGCTGTAATAACCTGAATCTGAAAATGTTCAAATGGTGGAATCCTTGGATCACATCATGGGATTTGGAAGGTTGCTTTCGTACTAGTGGGCAGTGAAAAGATGTGAAAAACTAGTAGATGAGGAGAAGGATTTCAGTTCTCTTTATTTTAGGTTTAGGGAGCTTCAATAGGAATAGCTGTGTCCCAGTGATTTTTTTTTTCCACCATAGATCTTTGAGAGCATAGATCCGTTAAGCTACAGAGAGTTGTATAACAGAGTTAAGAGTACTTCAGGTGAATTTAAGTCCACTTGAGAGGAGCCCAGGTGAAAAGAAAGTTTTGTAAACACAAGGGAATACATTTTATGAAGACAACGTTTTTGTATTGGGGTTGATCAGTAGATTTCAGAACTCTCAAAGCTGTTAAACATTTGTAAAGAGGTGAAGTAATGAAGCCTTTCTCTTTTAGGGATATTAAATGTCACTTTTTTTTTCCTTCAAGTTCTCTTGAAGTTTTAACCATGTTTTAACTAGCTTTTAGTTACACTAAAAATAACATCTGAAAATGGCAATGTTCTGAGTCAGTGGGTTTCTCCAGATCTGATCTCACTTGAGGTAGTAAAATACACAGTTAGTATAGTGTAAATTTAAAGAAAATGTTTTTGTGATGCCTCTTAATTAGCAAGTTAGGACACACTTGGAATATTTGAGTTATATGTTTATAGAATTTTAACTGTTACAGTTCTCATGTCTGTCATCGACAGTTTATAACTTAAAGTAGAGAGAAGTATTTGTATTAATTGTTAAAATCTAGTATGTAAACTTTTCTTTAAACCCACATCTTCCATGCTGAGAGTTGACTTCGAAACTTTTGTGTAGGAAGAACTTGTCTTCCCTCAGCCCTCTTTCACACCTTAGAAGCAGAGTAACTAGTTTAAGTAAAATGTCACTTCTTTTTTTTTCCCACTAGTATCTATTTTTGTGAGCTCTTCTATCTGATCAGACAAGATTTTTTTTTTTTCCTGAAGCCTTCATTGTATTGCTTATTGTCTCGTACTGGGCTATTGTCTGTGTGGTTGCTGGCTACAGTCCTGAAAATGCACGTCTGACAGGGCCTCATCTTAGGTGGATGCTTGCGTAGTTCTGTAACTGTATGGTTCTTGTCAGAAGAAAAGAGAAGGAAGGATGTTAGTAATGAACTTAAACCATCAAATGTGAAACAATTATTTTTACCTAATTAGTTTTTATATCTACAGGTGACATATTTTTACTGTGAATTTTAGATACCGTTTCAGAAACATACTTTTTTTTTCTTGTCTTGCTAGACTTGTCATGCCAGATTCCGCATCTTAATTTTTTTTTTTTTTTTTTTTTTTGTGAATGGAGGTTGAGAACTATGGTAATTGAGATCAGGGAAGTTTTGTGTTACTGGTTATTAAATAACCGTAATCAAATATCCAATATGCTTTATAGTTGATTTATGCAATAATCATGAATAACACAACAGTCTCTTCAGCCTTTTGGGACAACAGAGTATCCATCTAGTCTTACTTCCAGAACAGAGTTTGTGCTGTGAAGATCAGACAACTTGCCATCATTACAACTTCCCACAAATCACTTCCTTTTCTCTCTTGTTTTAGTAATGACTCATTCAAATGAAAAAGCCTCTTGTTCAACCAGTTTATGCGTGCTTTTGCAGTGTAGGTGATCCTGATTTCACCAGTAGCCGTAGGTTCAAAGTAGAGTATCTCTTGAATACAATTATCTAGTGTAAGATTCATCCTGCAGTCAAGAGTATCAGGTTTTTTTCAGTGTAATCTAAAGCAATTTCTTAATATAAATCAAGTCTCAATTTTTAAAGAGCCATCTGAATATAGAAACAGAATCCAATGACCATAAAGCTGCTGCTTGTGTGCTTTTATACTAAGAAGTTAACAGCTGAATGTTAGATGTTATGCTGCTAATACTGTTACTTCTAGAAACTTGGGGAATTGGTGTGGGCACTTGCGTATACATCCACACAACTTTAAGAGCAGTAGATAGTACAACATTCAATTGGAGTCCTGTTTTATATTCTTCCTGTCTAATTCAGAACTTTATAAATTAACCTGATATTCATATTCTTACTAGTTTTGAGAGAGACTTTCAATCTCCTATATTTTTCAGAGATTGTCTACAAGTTATTCTTAATAAAGCTGATACCATATTTCTTGAAATCTCCCAAAATACGCTGCTATAAAATAGATGTCTCTCTCTAAATCTTTTTAGAAGTCGCTGGAGTTCAGGGGTTGGTGGAAGTGGAGGAGGATCTTCTGGTAGATCATCTGCCGGAGCTCGAGATTCTCGAAGGCAGACCAGAGTTATACGCACAGGACGAGACAGAGGATCTGGACTGCTGGGGAGTCAACCACAACCAGTGATTCCGGCATCAGTCATTCCAGAGGAACTCATTTCACAGGTATGTGAGCTAGAAGCTTCTTGTTTTCAAATATATGGACAGGAAAGTGTTTTAATAGTACTGTATTTTCTCCAAGGAATAATGACGTACATGTGAAAAGATGGACTACTTCTAGTTGAATTGCTTTTATTCTGAAATGCATATTGTGAATGACAGGCTTTTTTTGGATATTGGAATTTTCATTTCCCAAACTTCCACTAAGGCAAGGTATATGTCTTGATGAGAAATGCAACGTGTTGTTCATTTGCAGATAAAAGATGTAGTGAGAAGGTCAAATATTTGAGAACCATACCAGGCATGTGGATAATAAAGTTAAGTTTCTTAAGGGAGTGTAAGGAAGAGGGAGCAGATTGGCTTTTTTTTTCTTCTTTGGATAAAAGGAGATACCCATTTTAGATTGAAATGAAGGACACTAAACATACTTAATCTGTTTAAAATACTAATACATTTTCTTCATGGACACCTCCACTTAATTTTTTAGTAAATGTAACTGATTTTCAGGTTCTGCTTTTACCTCTTAATGCACTAAAGCCTGGATAAGATGATAGACTTCATGCTGTGTGATTCATAATGCGATAGTTTGTTGAAACAACATTTGTCTCTGTTTTTCAAGGAAAATGTAACAAATTAATGTATTTTAATTCTTGGTTTAAATCAAGTTGCTGGCCTACATTTAGAATACAGATGCTAGTTACTAGGCTGAAGATAATCTTCTCACATGCTTTGAGTGGCCTATAGCATAGCTGGCTCAAGATAGGAGCTAGCAGCCTTGGTATCTACAGATACACCAGTGACAGAGTGGCTTCCTGTCTCTTTTTGAATTCTGAACCTAGTAAAAGCTGGGAGATTTTCACAGAAAGTTTCTTCTGTGTTTGCACTTCTCTAATAAAAACCTAAATGTTGCAGAAACTGCTGAAGGTTAGCCTTTAGAAACAGGATGATGAGAAAAATGGGAAGTGGCTACCTGTTGAAGGACAGTGGAAGGAGAAACCAGTGTCAAAAAGATAGAGTTTGAGGTCTAGTTCTGGAATGATAGTTGATTGCAAAACTCTGACAGATTTAAACGCTTGTATAGAAATCTAACAAATATTCTCAAAAATAGTTTTTGCTTGTTGTTTACCTACTGCATTGAGCATTGCAGGAAGTAGATCCTAAGGTGACCCATAAGGAAATTCAGCACCAAAGTTAGAGTCCAGTAAGCCTAAGTTGAACTGAGAGAAAGTTAAATACCCAGTACAAGATACTGAGAAAATTCAACATGAGCCTTTGCGTGTATGCTCTGTGATTGACTTCTGGAGAATCAATAGTAGCTCTCTTGGTTTTATTAGACTTCCTTTAGAGTTAAGTATCCTTATATTAGGAATGGTGTTTGGTGAGCTGAAAATGACTAGTAATCAATTGTATTCTGCTTTGACAGGCACAAGTTGTTTTACAAGGAAAGTCCAGAAGTATTATCATTCGGGAACTCCAGCGAACAAATCTTGATGTAAACCTTGCTGTAAATAATTTGTTGAGTCGTGATGATGAAGATGGAGATGATGGGGATGACACAGCAAGTGAATCATATCTTCCTGGAGGTTTGTATCCTGCAAATTTTGATAAGGAAATGTCAATGTGTTCTTATTTTCCTGTATTTAAACACTCACAGTGTTCTCTGTGCTGTGCGAGGTATGCAGCGAAGACTTCTTACTTATAGGAGCAAAGTCTAAAGATGCAGAAAACAAAAGATGCACTGGGCTGTTTCGAGGTATTAGGTTAGGCATTAATAACTGTTCATTCTGTGGGTGGCACAAAATTGAATTTATATATTTTTTTTAGGATCCCAGGCTTTGTAACATCAGCATTACTGACGTCTATATTTTGCTTCTCAGTGAGTTGCTGAGACTGCTGTGTGGCTTGCTCATAGAAGCTAATTCTGAAACCTTCCAGTCACTTGCATGTCACTAACATAGAATCTTAAGATACAGAAGTTTTTAGAGCAAAAGTTAGACTTTTTTTTTTTTTTTTTTACCAAAATTTAAGTTAGGGCAAAACAGTTTACAGTTACAGTTAGACTGAGAATTTATTCTTCATCTCAAGTACCACTTATAAATGCTGTAGTATTCTGGCAATACAGGTATGATGCTGTAATTGAAGTCCAGTTATTCTCGGAATATTGTTTGCCCCATGTAATCGATTTTTAGGGAAGACTTTGAGTCTTCTTTTGCATTGGCCAAGTAACTTAGGTAATCTGACTCTTTTCTTGTTGAGTAAACGTATTTGAAAACACAGCAGCCAAATCTAATGTTTGTATTAGATGCACTGCATGATAAGAATGCATCTAAACTCTGACTACATAGTAGTTTTCCTTTTCGTGTGTCAAAATGACATTTTGGTATTTCTCTAATAGATATTTTTTCTGCTCATCTGGTTCACCAGGAAGGTTCATGGGCTTCCTCCATCTTTATCTTGTCAATCACATGATTAGACAAAGGTTTTTTGTTCTGCAGCAAAGGCTTTGTAATTCATTTATCTCTTGGTTTAGTTGCATCTGTCAAGCTTCTTTATTTTGCTGTAGGATCAAGAATCCTCTGGTGAAAAATCCTTAATATAAGTCTTGATATTAGTAATCATTTTCATAGCACTAGATGCACTGGAGGAATTAAATTCTGTCAACTCTTTGCATGTATTCAAAGCAGGAGTTCTTACTCTAAGCATACCAGAGCGTGTTCCTCCAGAACTTCTCTTCAGAAGACAATTCACTGTTAGTAGTCATTCACAGTAAAAGTTCCTTTTAACTGTACTAACCAGCTTCCTTACAGCATTAACTGTTCTCTTAATGCCTCTTGGGATCATAGGAATCAGTTAATAGGGACTGTCTGACAACTGTGGCCAGTAGCTTTTATTAGAAGGTTCCTGCACGGCACTCTGTCTCTAGTATTTGAGATGATAGGTTGAACCAATATGCAGACTTTCACTGTCTTCAGTAAACAACTTCGTCCTTGGCTTAATTTTGAAAGCTTCTCACCTGTTTAGGCTGATCTTTCCTACAAGAGATTGCAACCTACTACTATTGATATTTTTCCCCTTTACCCACAGAGGAACTGGGCTATCTTTTCTCCGTTTTTTGTGGGAAAAGGGATAGTAATGACAACTGAAATTAAACTTCACGTCTTAACCCCAGTCTGTCTGCAAAGACGTAATTCACAGTTTGTAGAATGTGCTATGCCTTCTGTGTCTGTCTTAACTTGACTTCTGCAGGCAAAAATAACTAAGCTTGTTGCACAGAAATGGATTAACTTGATAATTGAATGTGATCAAAACATTTGGTGAAGTCTAGCTGAATACTGATCAGTGCTGTCATGACTCCACTGTTGATATATTAAATAGTACAAATTACCAACCCTTACTTGTATCATATAATCATGCAGGCTAGATTTCAGGAAAACCTGATGGCTGAAGAGCCTTGCCTATGGAAAAATTAACAATATTCTGTCCTTCAGAACTATATAGAACCAGTTTTTAAGTCTTTTGCTCTAGAAACTTTGCATTCTTCTTACTTGCACTTGCCATCTTGCCTCTGGATGTTCTTTTGGACCTGTAACATCAGAGTTCATAGAAGGAAGCTGTAGATAGCCAGTAATTGCTACACACGTTCTATTTTTAGTTAGGTATTTATACACGATTCTGAAAGATAATGAACTTCTACTTTTTATGATGCCAAATTATACTTTAAAGTGTTTTGGTTTTGTTCCTATCAAAAAAAAAAAAAGCAACCGACAAAGCTGTTTTTGCCTCAGGACTTTCTGAGGCTCTTGCATTTTGATTGAAAGGATATGCTACTTTTTGCTTTCTCCCTTCTGCGTGTCTGGTGCTTTGCTTAGATCAAACTCTTCAATTTAGGTGTTACTCCTCTGAACTTTTGAAGACAGATTTTTTTTAAACATTAAAAATAACTTGTACCTGATTTGAAATAAAAAGAAAGGAAAGGAAAAAATGAGATACTTTCTAGACACTGTGAAATGTGTAAGTTATTGTTTAATACATTGTAATTTCATGAATATATCGGTTGTGATATAAATCCAGTTAGTATTGTAAGGGTTATGCATCTGAATTATTTAAGAGAAGCAAAAGCATACCGTTCTTCCAGAATTCTTCCAAAATGTCTTAAGAGCAGAACTCTTACTTGTCTGTACAGATTGCCTTCAATAAGTTCTCTTAGAATTTTATTTTTAGAGCCTTATGTACTTTGACTTTTCTAATCCAATCCTGTTTCTTTATGATGATTCAGTGAAAGGAATGTGGGTTCATTTGATGCGTAACAAATACATGAGGAAAAAAATCAAAGTAAAAACTACTTAGAACAGAATAATTTAGTGTAGAAAAGACTCAAAGATATCTAGATTAATATTTCAGCCCATACCAGGTTGTGTTAGAATATTCTTCCAGGCTTTATGTTCTGTTAGTGCTCTCTGGTTCTACAGAATTTAAAACTTAGTTGCTTGTGTAGTTAACATGTGTGGATGTTTGCTCAGTAACTCCTTTGTATAGTGGGTTCCCAGTAGTGGGACTTGTGGAATAGTTTTGGTAGTATCCAGACTACTTTGGATTTCAGAATCTGAGATGAGTTTGTTCTAAAAAGAAAAAAGAATTTTTTTTTTTTTTTCTTTTGTAAGGAGAGAGATTGCATGTCAGCAATATTTACTATATTGGTTTGCAGTGAGGAAAGATGGGAACCAGAGCATATGTAGAGATCGGTTTAAAACCTGGGTGTTCTGTGGCTTTCCTCTGGGGAAGACAATTAGGTGTGTGTTTGTTGTGGTTTCCTTAGTGTATTTTTTGTCTTTTTTTTTTTTTTTTTTTCACTCTTGGGTTTGAAGATGAACTTCAAGTTGGGTAATGTTTTGAATAAGTATCTCTTTTCAAGAAATGAAGTCTGGAGTTCTGCTTAAGTCTGGTTTCCTAGGAAACCAAAATACACGTTTTTGTCCTACACTGTCACAGGTTTGCAAATTTTATCTCTGCTTCTTTCAAGTTTGGATTGTGAAGACATCGAATTCTTGTATATTTCATAAAAAGAATGCAGCTGAGAAAAGGGGAGATACCTTATGATTGTCCCCTTGATGGAAAATATTTAAACAATTTAAACATGAGCTCAGTTTGAGGTCAGAATTGATCCAAGCAATGCCTTTAATTAATGAATCCATAGAAAACAGTTCTAATGCTACCCATGGAGCTATTGGAAAATAATAATAATAAAAAAAAACACTTGAATGCCATTTATGTGTATATTGAAACTGTCTGTCCCCGCCCCCCCCCCCCTTTTAAATGTCCTCTGCCCCATCTCTCTTTTTCCTACTAATTTTCAATGGTATTTACTAGTGAATCATAGGTGCTTTCTTACCTAAATATGTTGCTCAGAATCATCACATCTAAATCAGTATTTGAGGGGGTTGATTCTGGTCTACCACTGCAATAAGAGATGAAAGATACCATTTCATGGGCTTTTCCTGAAGAGCAGAAAAATAAAGTCATAGAAAATGTTTTTTTCCTTTTTTTTTTTTTTTTTTTTTCCCCACCTGGATTCTTTAACTGGATGTAGCCTTGCAGTATCTGTGTTTTCACAGAACTAAAAAATTCCAGTGATCTTTGAAGGGGAGTGGATTTGTCTCCTATCCCTACTGGTTTTAGCACCTTTGTTTGCTGGTATAGAGGATGGAAGAAGGGGGATCTCTTACAGAAATATTGGAAGAAAATTAAAATCTGATATGAAGCTGAAAGAAGAGGGTAAGAAAAGGCTTGATTTCCTCACTTGTCTTAATGCACATGTAGCCAAAAATGCATAGTTCTGGTTCTTAGGTCTGATGGTTTGAATTCTTACTTTCCCGTTTGGAAATATAGCTAACCTCAAGATACCAAAAATGCTGGAAGGTACGTGTGTGTGTGTTTGACTAGTTAGTGCATGTTTTCTTTCAGGATAATTTCTAGTTTAGCTTAGTTTAAAAGACATTGTCCATTTTGAATGAAGCTAGTGATTTTTTTTTTTCTGTGTTGGCTAATTCTGTTCCTAAAAGATCAAAGTTTTTCCAATTTCTGGCTGGGTAATGACCAAAAAATGAGAAAGTTGCTAGACTGCACAGAGGTGGAGCTTACCTGGGAAGAAATGGGAATGGTGAATGTGAACATCAGGATAAATGTCTCAGCTGTGTTTCCAGCTCCTGATCTATGGTAATTAAAAGTTGATATTAAAGGTGAGGTGTTCTGCTGCTTTACTGTTGTGGAAAACTAGTGGAAGACTGATAAAAATGTGTAACAGGTTACGGCCATCCTGAGAGGTCTTAGGTGTTTTGGTAAGACAGAGCCTGCTTGCTAAACAAGATTTATTTTTCTAACTAGGTTTTCTGAGCAGTGGAGGATCATGTTCTAAAACATACTGCATGGACCATGCAGTTCCACACTGTGCTTTTAGAAGCACAGACTATATAGGCTAGTGGGTTATTTATTTGTTGCAAAAAGAACTCTTACAGGTCTTGCTTTGAAGTTTACAGAGCTCACTATTTATAGTGCTGTTCTTACATGAACTCATTTCTTCTGGAGACAGTTGTTGATGGCTGGTATGTCTTAAATTTCTGAACTCCAGAAAATGTAAGGATGACTGTTGTGATTTCCTGGGATGTGAATGACTCTAACGCTTTTAGTGTCAATAAATAGAACTGTTAAGTGAATTACTGCTGGCTGTGAGAGGACGTAGTTTCTTTTCAGTTTTGGGATACACTGTTGTTTGTGCTTCCCCCCCCTTCCTTCCAGACACTGAGGAAAAAGGCCCATAATAATCAGCTTTTAAGGTTAAGAACGCTTTTACTTAACTTATCCAAGCCTTGGTTTCTAGTCAGTATTTAGTTTTATATTTATTATGAGGTTGAGGCTGAGAACTAGATGTGTTGAAGATACTTGTTCCGTGTTTTCTGAGGGAAAGTGGTGTATAGTCTTCTGTTAGTTTCATAAGTGGTTTTAGTGGTTCTGCTGCCCAGAGAAGCTATCCTGACCTTCCCTTGTGTGGCAGCATGGAAACTTAATTTTGGGAGCCTGATTAAATTTTCAGTCAAATTTGTGTGGACTTTTGGGAACGGGCAAAGCTGTCTCCTGAAGCAGCAGCACATGTGCTGATGGCAGTGCTACATGTGGTAACAGCACCTCCGCCGTGCTGTCTGACTGCCCAGTTAACTCAGTCTGAAGATTGCTGCTGCCGAAAGGGGTAGTTCTCTTCCTACCTGGCTTCCATGTCCTACAAAGAATTATTTCAAGGCAAGATAGTGCCCTGAAATGGCTGGTTGAGATTTGGATATCCCACCTTGGCCCAAGGAGGGGTCTTGCCACAGTGAGGAGGGATGGAAATAAAACTGTCCCTTGGTAGCAGTGAGGTGGTAGTCTGGTTTAGTTGTCTTGTCAGTCAGTGTTCCTGGACTTCACTAAATTACATGCATTTTCAGTAGCCTCTTTTCTGGGTGGATAGTAGCTATAGTTTCGTAAACAGCAGGAAAAGGATAGTTTAGTGGTGATGACTACTTCAGAGAAATTCAGGTTTTCTAAAATAGTAGCCTAGGTGGTCACAGTATGAGTTCATCTTTCTGAATTTTTTAACTGTGTGGTATAAAAAAAATAATAATTTTTAAAAATGTTGCTTTCTTCCAGATAACCGTTGTTGTTAATGTAGATGCCATTTCAAGGTTTGTACTGAGAGCTTCAAGCTACTAGCTTGGGAGTGAAGTATGGCACTCTCTGGAAGAAACGTTCTGTGGAGGAACTTGTAACCTTTGCCATCAAAGATGTGGCTTTGTGAAGGCCAGCTTTCACCATCAGTTCTGTCCTTCCTTAATTCTAGGTCATCTTTGGAGTTCTGTCTATGTGCCTGAGTGTGTGCACATCTGTGTATATGTATCCGCAGGGGTCAGATGCGTATCCACAGGGCTTTGTTCTTCCAAGAGAAAGGCTAAAGTCTGAATTTCTGGGTTACAGAAAAAAAAAATTGTTTTGGGCAAGACTTCATTGGGAAATGTGGTTAGAAGAGTGACAGCAGTACTTGTAGGGAAACTGGTTTTGTGCACTAGTCTACCATGCTTGATTGTACATATGGGTACATAGGAGGCACATGAGTTGGAACTGGTGAATCTGAAGAGCAGAAATTTAATAATAGATAGGATTTCTTTTGTTGTTTTGATATTTATTTAGTTGATGGTCTCTCTAGCTGATGTTTTAAGTAGCTGATTATTCACTTAAGACCCTTGTCTCCTCTTATAGAGGATCTTATGTCTCTTCTGGATGCTGACATACATTCTGCTCACCCAAGTGTCATTATTGATGCTGATGCTATGTTTTCAGAAGATATTAGTTACTTTGGTTATCCATCCTTTCGGCGCTCATCACTTTCCAGGCTAGGCTCATCCAGAGGTAATTTTGCACCTTTTTTCTTTGTAATAAGTAGCTTGCTGTGCAAAAAGCTAGTGATAGTGCACACTGGTGGTTTAGTTTCTGATTTAATGCAAAAGTAGACTGTGATATGTTGTCAAATGTAGAGTAGACAAGTAGATTGTTAGTCATCAAAATTATTAATAAATTGGTGAATGTCAGCAGGTAAGTTCTGTAAGAACCTTGATAGTCATGCATTGTTAAAAATGGAATTGTTGATCACTGATGTTGCAAGATGTAAAATTTTGCATGCTGAATTTATTTTAAACTGTGTAGTGTAAATACCTACTAATACATATAATGCATTACAAATATTTAATTAGGCTCAAAAATCAGTAACGATTGTTGACATGCAGCATTCTTTTTTTTTCTTGGTTCAGGTTATTCTTAATACACTGTTCTTCACATTTCCTTAAGCATTACATGATTGAGGTTATATTTATGGAATGAGGAGAAATGTGTTTAAATATCAAGGAGGGAGAAGAATTTTTTTTTTGAAGCATTTTTATAGCCGATTAGAGGGAACTATTGGCAGTTGATATCAAGACCACGACGTTGAAGCATTCTTGGTTTTGTTTTGTGAAGCATATTACATGTAGAAGATTTAGAACAGAACGTGCAGCAACCTCATAGCTTTTTGAAGCTATTTTGCAAATACCTAGTGTATTTCAAAACTGTTAATCCAACCTCTGCTGTGATTTTTTTGTTGTTGTTGTTTAGTGTATGCCTTTCATGAATCTGTTCTAGTATATTAATTGCTGAACATGTAAGTTCCTGTCACAAAACTATTAGTCGGGGTTAGTGTGGTGATTGCTAGAAGATAAGTACAGTAATTTGTAAAGTATATCTGTAAGACAAGCTGTTATGTTTGGCTTATGTAAAATTTTTTTGCCAATTTTCTAATACAGCAAAAGACCCAAGACTTCGTGTAATTTATTGAAACTGATAGAGTAATGTGGTCATCTCATATATGTAATTCCAGTTGACTTTTGTGAGCATAAGTGAAATACTTAATAGGTTAAATGCATTATGTGCATGTACGAATATTCAGCATCTGACATAACTCCTTCTAAATTCCTCCTTTTTTTTCCTTTCCTAAGGTTATTCTATATAAGACGTTACCACGAATTTTATAATCCTTATTTTCCATGCATAGTTGACTCTTGGAAAGTTAGTTTGATTACCTGATTTAAAAAATTTATCTGCATGAGCGAACTGCAGAGTACTGGCTTTAGACAGTTTGTAGGCCAATTGGAGGGGAAGCATTTTGGTAAGGAACATTTTCCTACAAGGATCCTTTTTAAAGACTTGTCTGACTCTTGAAAAGTTTTCATTTGATCTACTCAAAACAGATGCACTTTAACTTATTAAATCTAGTCCTACAGGATACTGCTTTAAACACAAGGGGTTGGATTATCAAACTTGTGTACAAGAGCTTTTTTAATGCTTGCTTTCTTTAACTTTTTCAAATTACTGTTTTTTTGGGAAAGTTATTATGAAACTCTCTAATAAATACTCTTTTTTGGTTTGCATAAATATCTAACAGATGGTATAGATCTAGATTTTTTTTTGTTACTTCATTGATTAAAAACAGTACTACAAAACAGTATTTCGTACTGTAAAACATTAAATTGCAATGTTTACTGTATTTGGCCTCTTACGATGCAAGTGAAAATGCTGTAGCATTTTTGATGATGCACAAAACGATTTATTTCTAGCTTATTACTTTTATATTTAGTAATTCTAAAATACATATGCTTGAAAGGGTTAATATTTTGAATGTTGCATGTCAGGACTTTATTTTTAATCTTTGTCAGTAGATTTAACTGCTGTTAGTTGCATCCTGAAGGGTCTTTACTAGAGAGTGGCTTACTTTTATCCCACTGGTGTGACCCAATTGCATACCAGTTCTCCTTCTTCCCTTAGAGAGAGACTCTGAGCTGTTGCGTGAACGTGAGTCCGTTTTACGTTTGCGTGAACGAAGGTGGCTTGATGGAGCCTCATTTGATAATGAAAGAGGCTCTACAAGTAAGGAAGGGGAACCAAACCTGGACAAGAAGAATACACCTGTTCAAAGTCCTGTTTCTCTAGGAGAAGACTTGCAGTGGTGGCCAGATAAGGTACTGAAATTTTCTGCCTATTCTATTTGCATGCTATGCAATAAATGTGTTGTTTTGTTTTTCCAATTAAATACTGTTTCCTTGTTGAACAGCACATCTTAGTTTGTGTGAGATAACATAATAAAGCATATTTGTTACGTGCTTATGAAAATTGTAACTAAGTAGTTATAGACTCATAGTTAAGACATTAATAACAGAAGCATTAATTTCCTTTTCCAGATGTGTTGAATACAGTGCTGTAGTTCATGGGTTTTTTCTTCTTCACACGTGGATGTTCAAAGAGTTTAATAGGCAAAAGGAAACTCGTAAAACAGTTTATTCAATTTATTGCTTTATTTTCCTGTCTCTTTTTTTCTTTCAGACTCAATATAGATAGAGAGCTTGAAGAGGGAGGTGAATTTAGAAGCTTATTTCTGCTTACAGCAGCTCACTTTTAATCCCTGTCATCTTTATTCTGGCATTCAAACTGAAAAATGTAAATACCTTAAAATAAAAAAAAGTTTATCGAATAGTTCTTCTCCTAACCAGACCTCGTGTGTCTAAGGTGTGATTTTATTTTAGCTTTTTAATTGGCCAGTATATTTGAGCTTCTTTGCCAGTGAAAACTGACAGCCTTTGTCCCTCTTTCTTTGTCATAATGGTAGAATGAGAATGCCATCTAACTTGGGTAGAGAGAGATTTCTGGTTTTTAGCATAACAGAGTAAATTTAGTCCACGTTTGGAATACTAAATTAGCCTTTTTTTTTATATCCACTGCTGTGTTTTGATAGTATTATTATTACTGTTATTACTGTTTTTTTTTTTTTACTACTTCAGGTAGTACTATTTCAGGTAGCTTCCTGTTAAGCCCATTCAACATTTTAGCAGTAATACCTTACTGAAATAGGTGGTGTTTTTTTTTCCCCACCCTGATGTGGTTTTTGCTTATTTGCAGACTCAGCAGATTATGCCCTAGAATAATTATTGTTATCTTTTATGGAATTAACTTGCTACGATGTCTAATTGCACACTTGCTCAGTTTAAATATACTGGCATTCTTCCCACAAGACATCTTTGCATATGGACTCCTGTAAACCCTAACTTCCAGTGAAATGGAGGTGTCTTACTGGAAGGAAGGGCCTTTCATCTTTATCTAAAAGTAGTTAAACTTCTTATTCTATCCCTCAATTGAACATCTGTAACAATTTGTTCTACGTCTTTCTTGCTGTTGTAGCCACAGTTTTAAGTTTTGTTGGGGGTATGTTCCAACAAATTCCTCAAAGTAAATCATGAGGGAGATGATATAGCTGAAGTGCCAGCTGAGATGTTTCTTCCGTTTTGAGAATTGGAGAGGAGATCTTGAGATGTCAATGGAAGTTGGAAGTTAAGAGTAAGTTAGGGGAGAGATTCGACTACATGAATAATTTCTACAAAATAAACAGTCTTGTTTGCAAGATTTTTCCTTCTATTTTTATTACTTTCACCTTTAGCATGTGAAATGTAGTAATCCATGATGAGGATGGTGAACTTCAGTTTATGGGAGGTAGAGTACCGACCTGAAAGGAATGGATGAAACTCGTGGAGAGCTACTGGTGTTGCCAACATTATCGACTTCACACATATCTGACACTAATGATGTGAAACATTGAAGAGTTTTTTCCACCACATAAGTGAAATCAAGTGTCCAAGAATTCAACTCAATAAATTAGTTCTTCTAATAGTGCAAATCTCACGGGTATCAGTAGTCTGTGCCACTTACCAGTGAAAACGCATCCTACCTGGCAGAGCCAGTCTGTGGTATGACAAGTACAGCTGTTTTCTCTTCCTAGACTGTGGTTAGGTGCAAACTGAGCTTCATTTAGTTTGTTCAAAGTAGGTATATTCTGTTAGCTATTGACATGCAAAAATTTTTGTCATCAATCTGCATCATTTTCAGGCTATGTAATTCCTCTGGTCTGAACTCAGAGTAAAGCACATGAGACTCCAGTTACAGAACTAAAGCTGTCACATCATTTGTGCATCTTTGCACTGTTAGTCTTTTGAGTGGTGTTATAGGGTTTATGTAGCCGTGCTCCTGATTTTTAAGTCACAACTGCTAATATTTTGATAGGAAATAAAATTTATGGATGATGGGTCTCTTCTGAGCTGAATTAGTGGGATAAAACTGTCTATAAAAAGTTACAAATCAAATTGGCAATATAAAAAGTCACAATGGTACTGTCTTGGAGCAAAAATTAATTTTTTTCTATACTTTGAGGAATTAGGACAGATGACTTTTAAATATTCCTTTATGCTGTTGAAATAGTTGCATCTCATTAAAGTACAGCAGGTTCTTTTTCAGAATATGAAATATGTGATAGCAATTGTTAATCATGACTCAGATTAGCATTTATGCTACTTCTGTGCCATGCTGGGAAATGCCCTCCAGAGCAGTAAGTTCTCTTACAACTTAACTAATTTTACGTTCTTTTATCATGGTATGAAAGAGTTGCTTGTGATTTCTTCTTTCTGCTGCATTCTTTCTCTTCTTTCCCAAAATATTGTTGAGCACTTTGAACTATTGATAAGAAACATACTAAATCCTGTGTTACTCATACCTTTGGAAATGTGTGCTCCTATGCATGATCTTTGTATGTGTGGATCCAGATTAATAAAACTAAAATTGTTTGTTTCCATTAGGAAACTTCTGAAGCTGAAAGAAAAGTCTCTTAATTTAGGGGAAAGGTAAATGTACTGGATGGCGGGCTTTTTTTTTTAAATAGTCCAACGCAAGTTTAGTTTCCCATCAGATGGCTGAAAGGCTTACACGTGGTATCTTCTAATCCAAGAGAGGCAATTAAATACGCCGATCTGGGAGATAACTATTACAGAGAACAGGAGTTATCATGCACGTGTCTTTCAGATTTGAAGCTATAGAAGACAATTTTATAGCATTTGATTTTACACTAGCTACTTCGTCTTTTAAAAGCAGTATTTTCCCTCAAGCGGCAGGGAATGTTTAGTTTCTACTCGTAAAGAAGTTGAGAAAGAACATGGTTGTCCTGTGGGTGCAATGGCTGAGGAGTGGTAAATGCCCATACAAATGTTTCTCAGTAAGCAGAAGTAAATGTTTTGTGAAGTTAGCAAGTTCACATGTTTGTATCTCAATACAAGGGGAAACAGGAGCTTGAAAAGAATGATTATAACTGCTGAGTATTTGATGCCACATTGGTATGCAACCAAATCTGAGAGAAAAAAGGGCCTGTGAGATCCAGGTAGTGTACAGATTAAAGCACTTGAACAAAGTGAAATGGGATATTTCTTCTACTCAATATGAGATGTGTTAAAATGCAGGAAGAAGAGAGAGGGAAAAAATTAAAGTAATCCATAATTAGAAGCTTGTCCGGTGTGCTAGGTCTTAATGGTGTATTAAAGTGACATCTAGCACGCTCATTTTTTTTTAATTTGGTCGTGTTTACAGTTGTCTGTTTCCCTTCAGTAGTGGAAGAGGGAAATTGTTTAATCGATGAGGTAGAGAGCTTGAAAATTAATGTCTTATTTAGTTGGAAGATATCTTTATGAGTTTACTTGGGAATGGAATAATGGAATTATATTGTGTTGTTCATTAGAAAAAAAAACAGCACGATTTTAGAAACTTTTTAAATGTTGGAAGTCAGGATCTTCCCAAGTGTGTGAGCAGTGTGTTGTTCTTACAATACTGTGAAGCTCTTAATAAACCATAACAGTTAATTGCCATGTGTATCCTTTTGTTCAACCGCAGGAAAATACTAAACACCCACTTTTTCCTCCCTCAGACGATCAGCAGCAATACTGCATACTTTGTTTGTTTGAGGGAATGCTGAGCTTTAGACAAGCTGGAATACATTTCTCTTTTCAGGTTCAGCATACATTGGAACTCTGGAGAAAACGGTTACAAGAATTGTTATTTTTAAATTTATATCTATTATATTAAAATCTTGATAAGCCAGTTATATAATTTCATATTTTTAGACCTTATATGTCTGTATTTATAGGATGGAACAAAGTTCATTTCTATTGGCGCCCTCTATTCTGAGCTTGTGGCAGTTAGCAGTAAAGGAGAACTCTATCAGTGGAAGTGGAATGAATCAGAGCCTTACAGAAATGCACAGGTACTGTACATCTTTAAATCCTACCTTTGGAATGTTTTACGTGCTTTGAATATCTAAAATATTTTTTTTACTGTTTCCAAAGAATCCTTCACTACATCATCCACGAGCCATGTTCTTGGGATTAACCAATGAAAAGATAGTGCTTCTGTCTGCAAATAGTATTAGAGCAACTGTTGCTACTGAAAATAACAAGGTATGAGAGGAGTGCCTGTTGCTGAATTTGACAAGCTGTTTTTTCCATTTACTGGCAGTGTGTAGTAGAGGAGTTAATTCTTTAGCTTTATCAGTAGTAGAAAGTACTTCGTTTGTTCATTCAGCTTTTTTGAAAAAAAAAAAAAAGGCAAACACCAGCTGATATTTTGTAAAAATGAAAAAAATGAAAACAAAGTCAAAACCAACAAAAACAAAAGCCCAACAAAATGACCAAAACCACTTAGATCTGGTAGATTTACAGTTGAAAAAGGCTATCTGAAGCTTATCTGTTTTTATCTAGTTGGAAATGCTTGACTTTTTGCTGCTATAGTTAAAACCAATTATGGGTTTTGGAACAGAGATGCTTGTTAATGTTCTGTATGTAATTACTGGAAAAACCAAGGGCATTGAAGCTTTCAGTGCTGTAAATTAATTTATCTAAACTTAATTTTATGCCCACTTTAGAGTGAACGTGATACTGTGAAGTGTTGTTAGTAAAGCATTTGTTGTATTTTCATGACACACACCTGTATTTTTGTCAATTTTTTTATTTGGTCCTGGAAATGGGGGACGAGGGGAAATCCTGCAAAGCTTTTCTGTAGGGAAGTAAAAGGTGCTGGTGGATAAAATCCCAAATGAGATCATTACTACTTTTTTTTTTTTGTTGTTTCAAAACCAGTAAATAATACATTATTGGTGCAAATCTTTCCTTTTTTTTTTCCCCTTGTGTTCTCTGTTCCTTTCTTCCGTTTTCCCTTAGGTTGCTACCTGGGTGGATGAAACTTTAAGCTCAGTAGCTTCTAAATTAGAACACACTGCACAGACATACTCAGAGCTTCAGGGAGAACGGATTGTTTCCTTACATTGCTGTGCTCTTTATACATGTGCCCAACTAGAGAACAACTTGTATTGGTGGTAAGTAAATACTGTGTTTATGTATAACAATGTAGATCCATTGACTATCTTAATGTCCTTGGTTCTTAAAGTCTTTGCAAAACTGCTTGACCACAGTTCTGGGTTCTGAAACTCTGTGCTTGAGCTTAAATTCAGTTGTTAAAGTGCACTTACTCTTTTCCTTCATGCTTAAAGCTTTTCAACCCAGTTAAAAAATCTTGAAGGGGATATGATTATCCTTTTAGGAGACATATATAAATGCTTTAGTATTCAGATATATCAGTACTGTACAGTGTAAGAGAATAACCTTCTTTATGCCTTTCAGGCATTTTTCAGATTATAAATGTGGAACAGACTTACCCAGATATGAAGTCCACATTCTCCTGTCAAGTTCTGTTAAAAATTACGGTCCGTTGGTTTGTGGTCCGAATCCTAAAGAACAGATAAATAATATTGGATGCTCCCTCTGGAGCTTGTCGCTGAAATTATCTAACTCATAAACGTTGTAAAATATGAAATGTTAAAGTATTTTAACAATTAAAAGGTTTATGTTCAATAAATCCCTCAAAAGTAACACTTGAAGTTGATCTAATTTTAGCGAATTTATTGAATATTACTAACGTTTTGTCAGGATGCGTTATTTTTGTCAGTGTGTCAGGAGTCACACATAGCATTACGTATAGTCCGAAGCTTAAGTAGGTGATAGGCATGAATGAGTTAAATAGTTGAAGATGAGTTGGAAATTGGTGCACTGAAAATTGATTCTATGAAATAGCTTTTTTAGGAAATCCTGATCGCTCTCTTGAAAACATCTAAAAGTCAATTGTAGCTAGGCTGGTAAACTTAAACACAGATATATTTTATTCTAAATTCTAGTCCTGAATCTCAAAATCAAAGCTCCTCTGGGTCTTGGCCCTTTCATTATGTATCACTGCTGACACACCTCACTTAGAGTAATTACTGAGTAAGGAAACCAGGAAGCCGTAACATTGGAAGATACTTGGGTGTCAGAACCTGATGGTTTTACTGCTTCTATAATAATTGCTCCAATATGTAAAAAGGACTAGTATTAACATTTACATGTAATCTTTGAAAGCTATTTATTAATCAACATGTCCTTTTTGGGAGTATTGTCAGTATGTTAGTACTGGTGATTTTCTGTTAATCAGATGTAGCCAGAAGCTTGTTACTACTGATGTACTTGGTTACAGTTGGCTCAAATACATTAGGCAGGACTTTGGTCCTTGCAACATTAGGAACTGATGTTTTTCATCTTTTACTTAAGATGAAGGAGGTTTCCAAATGAAAGCATCTAAACCTTTAGCCCACTGGCTAAAACATGAAGTGTAGAAATCCCGTAGCATCAAAATAATAAGCATGTTTAACTGTGCACATAGGTGTTATTTTCAGCTAAAATGAGTGGATCTAGTTACAAAACCAGCTGCAGGGTTGTTTTTGTTTTAGTTTCCTTTTCTGGCCTTGTAGCTGCTTAAATCTGCCATAAGAGTCTGAAGTCCATCAGCCATGCCCCCAGAGAGGAGTAGAAGCTTTTAGAATTTAAGAGTAAAAAAAAAAGGTTTATCCTCTTCCCCAGTAACTGCAAATTCTGGAAGCTGCCACTAGTCATAGGAAAGGTATTGCCAAGTTCAGAGGGAGCAACCCGCAACTTCCAAGTTGTGAATGGAGCACGCCGTCTGAGATAGAGGTCTTGAAACATTTCAGGCTAAAATGAAAGCCATTTGGCAACAACATATTTTGTGCACTTTGTCTTCCTCCTTCTCTAATAAGTCTTCTGTTTTAGATGAATTTGGAAAGTGATGATGAACAGAGAGAAAAATGTCATTTGTGCAGTTCTTTGGGAGAAGATGGCGCAGAGGCTTGTATATTTAATTGTGACTTCATTAAGCAGAAGGAATAAATTGTTCAAAGCTTTAAACAAAGCATTTCTTTCACAGCCCTTATTAAAAAATTGTATTTTTCCACAGGGGTGTAGTTCCTTTCAGCCAAAGGAAGAAAATGCTAGAAAAGGCCAGAGCAAAAAATAAAAAGCCCAAGTCTAGTGCTGGTATCTCCTCCATGCCAAATATAACTGTTGGAACCCAGGCAAGTGTAACAGTCACAGGTGACATTTTTAGTGTTGTATGATGAGCTTACAGCCTGTTCTTAAAAAATAAAAATCAGGTTCTGTTCCTGTTGTGCACCAAAGTTGTATGGTATTAAAATGGTATATCTTAATTACATGACTGTGAAGTGATGTCCTGTTAATGCTATTTTTTTTACTAGTATGGTTACTGCTGCAAACATGGAGGAACAAGCTGTACACATACAGTTTTTTTTTTTTTTTTAATTTACCCACCAATTTTGTATTTTGAGAGAATGAAATTTCAGTAATGTTATGGCTCTCAATAGAGCATCTAACTTTGTAGATGTTTTTGCATTTAAGTACCTGCAAGATCAGGGACTGGGATTGATGTATATATGCAGCGGAATAGGCATTTGGTTTGAAGCTTTTGCCAAAAAGTTTAATAGCTGATACAGAGATGTAGGATTCTTTTTGTGATTAGTGTTAGAATAAATATGAGAGAAAACAGTTCCTTCCCAGGGAGCACATTTCTTTTGGTTCCTAATCCATTCTAATTAACTCTGGGATGAGTCTTTGTTTTTAGATGAATCCCTCCTTTTGCAGTTGAGCATCTAAATGTTGTGTATTAAAAAGTTGTACTGCTAAAGCTATTATTTTCAGCTGTGAATTGCACAATAGCCTCTTCTAAAAAAAAAAAGTGCTTAGTACATCATGCTCACTTTCCTTTTCTCACACACTTGTGTAAGGTTTCTTTCCCTTTTTTTTTTTGACTACTACGTACATTACCAAGAAAATGCATGCATATATGCTTTCCCTTAGTATATCCCACTTGTTCTCACAGAAATAAATATTTCTATCTGTAGGTGTGCTTAAGAAATAACCCCCTCTATCATGCTGGAGCAGTTGCTTTTTCAATCAGTGCTGGAATTCCTAAAGTGGGTGTGTTAATGGAATCTGTTTGGAACATGAATGACAGCTGTCGATTTCAGCTTCGGTCACCAGAAAGCTTGAAAAACCTGGAGAAAGCTAGCAAAACGACAGAAGCAAAGTAAGTGTGAGAATGTGAACTCGCACAGAGAACATGTATATTATTTAGAATTGTTGGTTGATACAAATTTAAAAGAAGAGAGGTCAGCTTCTGACTAAGGGTGTTTGTTTTCTGTAATACTTCATACATTTTCCTTAATGTTATAAAACTTAATCCCAGATGCTAGTTCCACAGTAGGAAGCTGCTTAGCTTCAAAAAAAAAAAAAAAAGGAAGTGTTGTTGTTAGTTCAGAACATAGAGAAAATGGCTGGTTTCTTGGATGCAGAGACACTTTGTCCATTGTCATGGAAAAACCCACATTCCTTCATTTTAAAACTTTTTTATTTTAGACCTGAAAGCAAACAGGAACCAGTGAAAACGGAGATGGGTCCTCCACCATCCCCAGCTTCCACTTGCAGTGATGCATCTTCAATAGCCAGCAGCGCATCAATGCCATATAGTAAGTAATGTGTAGCTTATGGTGATATAAAATGTTTGTCTAGAGAAGTTCTTGTAAAAGGCAGTCCTAGAAAGATACTGTATTAATTTCAGAATCTGATTAAAAGTAAAAATCTTTCTGTCTTCTGGTGTGAACCACAACATACACAAAAGCTTTTGTAATATAATTCACTGACTATCTAATTCTCAGTGTTAAATTTAAGTTTGGTAGTACAAGCAGTGACTACTTGATGCGAGGTGTACATAAGAAAATATAACACTTCTCGGAATCGAAAGCATCTTTCAGGAGATGATCAATAGGAAGTCTGAAGATAGTTTTTCCAATGTTTAATTGGAATGTGATAGTGAATTTGTTTACAACCCAGAAGTTGAACTTGGTTTGGAAAATTCCTTTTAAGATTAAGGTGTTCTTGCACAGCTTGCCTTGCAGGTGAACTTCAGTGCATAAAGCAGTAGTTGGCCATTTTTATTATACACAACGCTTAAAACCAGTCATTATTTACTGATACATGAAGCAGGTGGGATGTTTAATAGCATATGTTCTACTTTTTAAGTACAACTAAACTTATGAAGTACAACCTAAGGCTGTATTAGAATTTGTCACTGGCCTCTTGTGCATCTGTTTTTTTCCATTTAAACTTAGGTATTTTTAAAGGCTTAATTACAATACCATCATTTAAAGGAATCTTTTCCTTTCTTGTTCACACAGTGCAGTTCTAAGAAGTGTTCACTTAAAGAAATGAGTTGCCTCGTTCAGTGACCAAGTCTTGTATTGTATACCCAGATGTGCAGTACTGACTACTGAACTAGTAGAGGCACATACTACTGATGCTTTCTGTTTTGCAGTTCTTTCACCTGTAATTATTCATTCACTGACTACAACTTTGCGTGGGATTTTGAACTAGAGTTTGAAATTAAGCCCATTGTTAGAAGTTCTCTGCTTCTTCCTTTAATTATGTTGATGGTATCAGTTATACTATAGAAACTTAAGGAGGTAAAGATTCTTATCAGTGTTCATTTAGATAGGTTAGGTATTTAAATTTGTTCTCCAATGTGTTTGTGTTTACTATGGTTACTGTTCAAATAATGTCTTTGCAGCAAATCTTGTAGCCTAAAGAGCTGTTTTCTGCCTCATTTGCTACTCCTTTAGATGTTTAGCAAAAAGGCATAGGTTAGTGTGCAAGCAGACTTCTTGCATGAATGATAGGAAGCACTGTAGCAGGGCTGAATGAAGGGTCTTACAGCGTTAATCTTGTTACCTATGCCATAAATACCCAAGTCCTGCCAAAACAATTTTGTGTAATTATTTTTGATTAAATGTCCTTAAAAATAGATTTATTTATATAACAGCCTTTATTAGTGTTAATTTCAGGGAGAGGGGGGAAGTAGTGGCATAGTATACTGCTAGGTAGTTCTGATGGTTGTAAATCCAGCTTCTTGTTAATCTCTATTATTAATTTCTAGATTTGAACATTGATGCTCTTGTGTTTTTTGGGGGGGAGGGGGACACTTGGTATTTGCTAAACAATGCATTTTGATACTGATTAAATATTTCAAGTCGTTTTTCATTAATTACTTTTTTTGTCTCAGAGCGACGACGATCTACTCCTGCCCCAAAAGAGGAGGAGAAAGTAAATGAGGAGCAGTGGTCTCTGAGGGAGGTTGTGTTTGTAGAAGATGTTAAAAATGTTCCTGTTGGCAAGGTTTGTCTAAAATCCACTCTCCTACCATCTTTTTAAAATGATTTTAGATAAGCTAACTGTTAAAGTGCTTTGCGCTATTATATATGGTATGCTGATAGTTTTGGGGACGCATGAGAGTTTGTGACTAGTTGTATTCTAGTCAGAATGCTGCAGTCTAGTCAGGCTTGTGTTGCATTTTTGTTTGTGAATAGCACAATGGTGCTAATGGACTGTGTTATGAGGAAAACATGCTACATCTTAAAAATCCAGTCCCTTAAATTGAACCACAATATTAAGAAACACAGATGGGATTTAATCTGAAAGATTATTTCTGGTGACTATCACAGTAGCTACTACACTTGTCCAGCGAGATGGTGAAGAGTTACATGTGTTGTGACTGACTTTTATGTGCACATCAGCTTCATGTTTGGGTGACTCTGATGTTCGGGCAATCAAAGAACAGGAATGTTTTGATTAGAAATACTGTGCTTCGTTTACATAACTATGAAATTATTTTATCCAGCAAATCTGTTTGGTCCCTTTATTTTTTTTTTTTCATTTTCTTACTAGTAAGCCCTTCAGTACGAGTAAGCAGTAAAGTATTTGGTTTCTACTTCAGCACTGTGTGATGTTAAGAGGGCTAAGTCATCTAGATACTTCTTTGCTGTGCTTATCGAAAATAATGACAATGGGAAGGCCCAGAGAAGTTTTCCAGAAAACTAAAACATTGGGTTCCTTTCTACCTGATTCATAGAGGATATTTTAAAAACAAATAAATACATAATTCCAGCAGAGGAAGTAGCTGTCCAACAGAAGGCAGTTAGATTTGTCATGTTTACTGTAGTTGCACACTTAATGGATATACTTCTTCTAGGGCGGAAGGCTTGCCTTGAGCAGTATATTTGAAAGGAGGAGGCCCACAATGAACTTTTATTTTCGTGTTTAGATCATTTCTGCAAAGGGGAGTATGGAGCAACATAATCCATTAAAACTGTTCTATTTTTGTAAATGAGGTTTTGAGATCTAGTTGAAGTCATTTGAATCCATTGTTTGTGTGTTATACCAGCTTTGGGAAAGCTGTTTAATTCTGTAAACAGCTGTAGGGTGTCTGTCTTTGTGAGCTGCATCAAGGGGAAGTACTGTAATAAATAACAGAAGAGTTTGAATTTTAATATTTTCATATTTTAAATGAAATGCTAAAACCAGTAAGTGGGTTTTCTTTTGAATATAATTACTGGTTTTGTCTACTCTGAAATAGTTGTTTATGACAAAGGTGCTGTTTTCTTCCAGTGATGTATATAATCATTCACTTTTCCATTGTTACAGTTCTGTAACACCTCATCTTTGAAGGTTAGATAGAATCCAGGAGACAAAATCACAAACAATTTCACTTAGTGGTGTCTAGGCTGAGGACAGCACGGTACATACCCTGTATGTGTTCTGCATGTAATTTGGATCAGTTGTGCAATTATATGGAAAAGACTGGATGCACCTGAGACTGCAGAAGAATACTCTTGGCAGTGTTATCCTTCAGGCTTCCAGAACAGCCAGTGTTGTTCACTGTGAAACAGTAATGTTAGCAATTCAGCTTGTTGTGAGCTGAATTCAACAGAACGGTAATTTGAGTTCTGAATAAGAACACATGAATGATTCCTGAATACATACTGAAGACTGCAGAAATGTAGTCAAATGGGTTTGGAGTCTCTTAAAACTTCCTGTGTTAAGAAGTACTGCCCTTGTGGAGTCCCAAATATACCTTCATCACAGCATTTTGGTTGCTGAATGACTTTTTAGAAAGTCACATCCTTGCTATATTGCCATGGATGGTCTCAGTTTACAAAGCTTTCTGTAGCAGAACTCTGTCAAAAACAAAAGACATTGTATATGTCAGTCTAGAAGTTGTGGTTGAACCATTGTTTATTTTTGGGGTGGTCCTGTGTGGAGCCAGGAGTTGGGACTTGATCCCTGTAGGTGCCTTCCAACGAGATACTCTGTGATTCTCTGATCTTTGTCTTCCAAGTCTCAATACAAATCTCTTAGTATGTTCTAGGTCAGAGTTAATGTTCACAAATCTTTTGGCAAGGTCTGAATTTTCAAAGTTCCCGGTAGTATTCTTAAAGTCTTCATTGGTGCTCTGCTGTTAGAAGTAGGAATTCTGCTACTAAAGTAAAATTACAGTATATGGGTATTAAGTGCTCTGGCTATTTGCAGTGCTCTTCATTGCAGAAATCTGCTAATACTTTCATATTTGTCAGTACGTCCTTTTCTCTACTGCCCTTGCTAGGCTTACATGTAACTAGAGAAAACTAGGAGAAAACAAAGAAATGTGTGGATTTTTATTGGCTAAAATATATTGAAAGTGTGGAAGATGCTTTTTATCATAGGTCCCCTATGAGGTAGGAAGTTTCTAACAGCTAGGTCTGTGTTGCTTTGTAGGCACTTTCTGCGTAGGAAGTATTGAGAAATTGGGACCTAATCAAGACTGTTGGCTTTTATCTAGTTTAATCAAGACTGAGAGCATAATGAAATCTTAGTTATCAAAATTAAAATGCTTTCCATCCCCTTGTCCTCTTCCTTGTTAGTGTTGTTTTCCTTTGGAGAAAATTAGGGACTCAACTTGGAAACTCAAAGGACCTTGATGTTTGGTGATAGCATAAGATGTCTCTATCTCAAGGAAAACTGTTTGGAAGTTTCTGATTAGAATGCATGACAGCAACGCTTACAATCTCAGAAAGAACTGCAAGGGCAGGGCTGAAAAACTTCATTTCCTTGGGGCACAGAGAAAGGCACATAGACATGAAGTGGTTCTGAATGGACTTGTCTGTGTCCTTCAGTCCTAACTGACTGAGTAGATAACTATCACTGAATGTAAGGAATAGGTAATAGATCCATAAAACACTTAAGACACTTTGTCACTATACACAGTCATCTTGAGGAATGAGCACTAAGACTTCACAACAAAGACTTGAAAAATTTGTAAATGTGGCAAAATAAAAAGTGATTCCCTATTTCCTGTATTACAAGACCTAATAGGCACTTAAAAAATATACACTGACTTTATTAGTTCAGTTGTTAGCTAATGTTTGGAATTTATTGCCACAGGAATAGTGTTTATTTACAAAAATGACAGGGCAAGTTAGTAAGAGAAAGGTCTATCCGTGCTTTTAAACCTAAAGCTGTCCTGCTGTTTCCAGTAGGTGGAAAGATATACTGGGGAAATAGCAGTAGGAGTGTCTCCAGTCAGTTACGTTGATTTCTGTTGCAGGTAGGATGCTGAAGTGGAGTGACTTCTGATCTGGTGCAGGATGCCTATGGAGTCATTATGAAATGCAAAATTTTAAGTGTTAGTAACTTAAGCAAAACAACAAAGCTAAAGACCAAGATCTGTAGGATTTTATCACTGATTGTTAACTTTTTTTCCTGACAAAGCTCTGGTTCATTTTGAAGCAAGCTAGCTTCAGCAGTGTCTATCCAAAGCTTTTATTAAAACTGTAATGTTTTGTGCTTGTAGGTGCTAAAAGTGGATGGTGCTTATGTTGCTGTGAAATTTCCAGGCACTTCCAGTAATGCAAACTGTCAAAGCAGTTCTAATTCAGATCCCGATCCTTCCTCTCTTCTCCAAGACTGCAGGCTGCTCAGAATAGATGAACTGCAGGTATGGCTTTGTGAAACACTGAGAAAAGTACTTTGAAATGCCAGTACTGTGTGCTTTATTGTATCATAAAATTTTATGAATGTTTTTAGGTTGTAAAAACTGGTGGAACTCCAAAAGTTCCTGACTGTTTTCAGAGGACACCTAAAAAGCTGTGTATTCCTGAAAAAACAGAAATTCTAGCAGTAAATGTAGATTCAAAAGGTAAGTAGAACTTAACCCATAAAGATACTCCGTTATGCCCTTTAGTACCTGTCTCTCTTCCTCATGGAAAACGGACTTTCAAACTAATGTAAATAGTTAAATAAACAGTGTTGATCTTTTTAAGTCCTTAAAAGTATAGAAGTTTGGTGTTTTTACTGATTACAATTAGTCCAAGGCATTAACATTTTATTCATATATCTTTGAAGGAGTTCATGCTGTTCTGAAAACCGGGAACTGGGTTCGCTACTGCATATTTGACCTTGCTACAGGAAAGGCTGAACAGGAGAATAACTTCCCTACTAGCAGCATTGCATTCCTGGGTCAGAATGAAAGAAGTGTTGCTATTTTTACAGCTGGACAGGTTTGTGGCTTTGCATCTCAATCATTTAACTCACTGTATTTCACTTCTGTCATCTTTAAATTGAATGGTACTACCAGTAATATTTTGGAGGGGTGGGTGGAATAGCAGTCTAACTCACTGAAGCACTACTAATAATCTGATTCAACTTCTACCTTGAATCAAAAGTAAAAAGGTGAAAAAAACAACTTGAAGGAGTAGTTCCTGTGTTAGTGTAAACTGGCTAGCTAGCTATGTTTTGGAAGTGAGACAGATGAAAATCCACTCTTGAGAACAAATGGAAGAGTGAGCAAAAATGTTTGATAACAAAATGGATATATTAAGGCTTTGTGCAACTCCCTTTTATTATCCATTCCCAAATATCCTATTTTATCTGATTGTACAGTTGATTACACTGTGCAGGCATCCATGAGGAAGACCTAGAAAAAAAATACCAAAGTCATTTCAGCAACTTTCATAAACAAAATATACTTTTTTGGGGATAGTTGAAGGATATATTTTTGGCAAAGACATGGAATTTGTTTGTTGGATTTCAATATATTCACCTTTCTTTGGAGTATTTAAGTAATTTAAAAGTGTAAGTAATATATGTTTCATTATGAATGTTTGTCATTAAGATGTTTTTAATACTATTTGCTATCTCAAGCACATTTCAGGCATTTGAGAAAGCGAATCTGTTGTCTTATGCTGACACACTTGTAATTGTTAGTGGCGTAAATGATAATTTCAAGTAAATTCTTGTTGTTGGCAGTCAAGCAGAAATGGACCTTTTGGGAATGACAATGTTTATAAGTTGTGGAGTTTTAATTTTAACATATTTTCCCCCAATGCAGGAATCTCCCATTATTCTTAGAGATGGAAATGGTACTATCTATCCAATGGCTAAAGACTGCATGGGTGGGATACGAGACCCTGACTGGCTTGACCTTCCACCTATCAGTAGTCTTGGAATGGGTGTTCATTCCCTAACAAATCTTCCTGCTAACTCGACCATCAAAAAGAAAGCTGCTATTATTATTATGGCTGTTGAGGTAATACAGCTTCTATTATGTATTTGTTTTTTTTTTTCTCTTGCTTTTATAAAATTATGTGTGAAGGGGCTTTGTGTTTAGATAGCAGCTTGTATTTTTTTGCTATGGGAACTAATTTCAGCAGAAGATTCTCATAGAGTTATCAAAGCAAAACCAAATTGATGTAGTAAAGTGAAAGACCCATTGGTGGTGCATTACTTATATATCAGTTTTAACTGATGCTACTTTTAGGCGTAACTTTTAAAGCTCTTGTCTTTATGTGTGTACTATCAGTGTGAAACTTTGTTTTATGAGTGCAAAGCTTTTCTGAGGGATCCAATGACTTATTTTTCTTGTGAACACAGTACACTTTTAACATTTTTGTACCTTATATTTGGACCATAAATTAGGAAACCATGAGACTCAAGCAAAGATTTTTTTCACTTGAATTGCATGTAGAGACCTGTACTCATCTGTGGTGCTGTATGAGTAGTTTGGCTGTGAATTTATCTATCATGCTTGTATAAACCAATCATTGATTTGGTGATTTTTAGCTGGATCTGTTGTGTGCTATGCTGCCACCAGGAGGTATTGTGTACCTGTTAGATTGATTTCACTGTGGAGTACTTAACCACTGTGGAAAAGGAAGTTATATATGGGTGAGCCTCCCAGACCTTCAGCAGCTTCTTGTCATTTACTTCTCAGCGTGTTTATCACTTCTTTAAAACAAAATATTTAAGAGCTAGTTAATGCAGACCCCTTATTTTTTCAATCATACCACTTTTCCCAAGTTGGATGAAATTAAAGTAATTTATCTTAAGAACCCTGCTGTGAAGCCAAAGGCATGCTTTCAGGAGTTTGATAGCTTCTGCTGCATAAGCCTGTCTTTTCTTTTAACTCTTGTGCCTGAATGCATGCTGTTTTGAGTTTTTCATAGTGCTGTAATTGAGATGATACATGTTCTCAGCAGTTCCTGCACTGAATTCCGGAGAATGTCCTAGGTTTAGATCATTCTATTAATTTCAAACATGGAAAACTAGAAGTACCTACCAAACATGTATGTCTACGGTTTTTGTACTTTCATTTAACTTATTTTATTCTTTTGAGTGCAGAAACAAACTCTAATGCAGCACATTCTGCGATGTGACTATGAGGCTTGCCGACAATACCTGATGAATCTTGAACAAGCAGTTGTCTTGGATCAGAATCCACAAGTGCTGCAGACGTTCCTTGGCCATAGATGTGATGGAAACCGCAATATTCTGCACGCTTGTGTGTCTGTATGCTTTCCAACCAGCAACAAAGAAACAAAAGAGGAAGAGGGTGAGCTCAACAGTGTCATGAAAATAATTGCACAGTAAACTTTTATGCATTTTCCAGAACACTTGAAACAAAGCCTGCATTCTTCAGATAGCAGTATCTTAAAATTTTGCACCTAAATTGTGTCCTAACCTGTCAAAGGTGCTGAGGCAACACTTTTATTACCCTCACAAAGGTTTATAAGTATTCAGTAGTTGGGAGTACTGAATTGTTTTTATGATTGCAAACTTTTTGCATCCCCATATTCATTTTAAATGAAGATAAGTATTTTTCCCTTTTATATCACTAGTATCCCCATTATATCAGTAGTAAACATAATGAGAAACAGTACTTGATATTTTTCAAGTGTTACAGTGTACATTAATGACTCCCAATTTTACTTGCAGTTGAGACGTATTACGAAATGTAAAAACAGACTTTTTGTTAATGTTAGTCACTGACACCATATAAAAATGTCTATTAAATGCTATTATGTGAAAAGTACATTAACAGAACAACAAGGTTGCTAAGTCAAGCACTCAAAAAAAAAATTAGGAGATCCCGAATTAAGTTTACCCAGGTGCTGTACGTGGGTATGCATTGTGAAATGGTCTTTAATTACACCGTCATACTATTTTTTCCACAGGACTACCTCATTCAGTGCACAAGATGGACGGTGCTCACCGAATGGGTAGCTATTCAATATTTCTTTTTATCCTCATCATTCAGTGTGTGGCCCCATTCCTTACTTACGCACACCATACAAACCCTGCACTGAATAATGAATGAACTTTCTTGTGAGATTTTTGTATGGTGCTGTCATTGAATTTTAGTCATTTACAAACCTTATTTGTTCTTCACATCCCTGTTTATAAAATGAAGCTAATTGTACAGATTTCTCATCTCTTGAAGGTGGTATAGCTTGAAGTTTTTCTGCATTCAAAGCTATTGACTTATTGTTTGAGAAGTCTAGGGCCTAATCCCATTTTTTTTGAGTAGGTGTTATTTCATAACACTATTCCAGAGCTGGATTTAATAGTAATCTCAGTTGTTCTGTGGATGTTATTTATCTCTGTGAATCAGGCACCTTTTCTGTTTCCAAAAATGAGTAAAATGTATCACTGTCATCTATAAAAACTTGTTTAGCAAAGTTCTCTGTGTTGGTAGATGTGACTGAAATAGGATCCAGTTCTCCATAACGATGTCCAGTGGCGTTAAACAAAAGACAGACCTTTCCCTTCTCCTTTCCAAGCTGTTACTGCCTTACTGCTTGCACCTTTCCAATTTAGCAGCAAATAAGGCACAAACAGCTTGCTCATTGTACAACCCTTCATCTATGGTGTGTCGTCCATCCTGTGCACTGATTGAGGCAGGGGTCTTGTTGAGGAAAAACTAAACAAACAAAACAAACCCCACCACCACTAAAAACAATCTGTAACTGAAGACTTTTACTATAAGCACACAAGGAAGCTGAAATAAGGATGCATGGGCAAACGTAATCTGACTTTTCCTAATTTGAGTGCTTGTCTTTGCAACCTTGACATTCTTTCAGTATCTTCATTTGGATGTAATTTAACTTTCTGAAATCTGAAAAGAGTGTGAACCTGATGGACTTTAACACCCCTCTGCCTCTCTCTTTCTCTTCACAAATGTTGCTCTAAAAAAGGGTTTCATGTCTCCATATTCAAATCACATTCACCTTCCACTGTACCTGCTAGAGTTTGATACTAGGACAATTTATTTTCTCTGTATTGTCTGGAGGGCAGTGCTGACTAACGTTACCGTCTGTAAGTCATACAGCCATCTGTTAAACTGTGAAGAAGAATGATTTAGGACTAAAGGCTTCAATTCCAGCCTCCAGGTGTGATGTTCCTTAAACTGCAGAAAATGCTGCCCCTTTCCAGCTAGCGGCTGCCTGAGATCTTCCTCTCTAACTGCCAGATGGGGAATAGAAAGGACAGGGAAGAGCTTTTTGTGTTCTCAGGTCCTGTGCCTAGTTTCCCTGTAGTTTCTGCAGTATAAGATAAAGGACTTGCAGAAAGAGTGGACCTAGACATGTAAGGCTGGGGGCAGGCTGCTCTGTTGCTCTGTTTTTTGACACCTCAGTCTAGCCAGTAGAATGGATCTTATGTCCAAAGAAGGTGGAATTGTTAAAGATTTATTATACTAAATTTCAAATTACTGTAATGAAAACCTATAAACTGAGGTGAATTTTTGTAGAAAACGATGGCAGATTTCATAAAGCATCAAAGCATCTAATTACCCATAGAGTCGGGGCATTTACAGTTGATGGATTTCCAAAAAGAAGTGCTAACTTTTTAAGTGGAACAGCTAAAATCCAGTTAGTTACGGCAGGACCATGGATAGGTGAAATCTCTCTGAAGAGAACTTGCATTGCTTGAGGGATTCCATCTCAAGAGCTGCTGTGTGAGGAGGCCAGAAGTACTGCGTGGTGGGTCATGAAGTAAGAACTGTTTTCCAGAACTAGTGCATCTTGGAAAGGAGCGTGGCATAAATGGCAGCTCATTTACAACTGTGGGTCAACAAGTATAGAACTGGGGGCACAAGTGTAGGAGTGTGTCAAGCACTCGATAGTTGCCTGGTGTGGATAGTTGATGACTCTTGTCAGTAAGAAACCTGCACATACTTGAGAACAAGCAAAACCAAAGTCTTCTACTACTTGTCACTATCTGAAGAATAAGGGATACTATAAAAGCTGATAAATGCTCTCAAATTACCTTATTCTGTCAATTCAAAATGTAGAGTATTAGTAGGTAGTGGCCTTGTGAGACAGAATTGGGATTATCCAAGTCTTAATGCTGTCAGTGGAGAACAGAAGTGTAAAGGATGGCCAATGTCAGTTTGCAAAGCCTTTAATTGGAAAGTGAGCAGTAGCTGTAGCAATATTGAAGCATGTCCTGAAAGAATGATCATAATCACTTTGGAAAAAAAAAAAAAAAAAAAAAAAAAAAAACAACTTAGAAATGAAACTTTTCTATTTTTTTTAACAAAAACTGTTGTTCAGTCTGAATTGAAAATAGCTCTTCTCCTGGCCTGTGTCACGTTGAATGCAGCTTCTCTTTCAATTCTTTCTGTATCTAGTGCTGGAGTGATTCATAACTTGCTGTGCAGTGGCTGTTACCTTTGCCAGTAGCCTGAAGAAGCAATGGGTGTTATTGTATGCAGGCCTTGCACAGTTGACTTCTACTGCTCTATATTTATTTTGCAGATAAATCTAAATTAGGCTTTTGGTTCAAGTGGCTGCTTCAAGTTGTGCTCGGTACAACTAGGCAATTTTTTATGTTCTGTATAGCACTCGGCACAGCTCAGTCCTGCTTGTGACTAGGACTTTTATGTGTTGTGGTACTTAGGCTTTTAGCTGTGCGAAGCAATGCTTATTTATAATTTAAACTGATTGTGCTACCATATTAAACTATTACCGCAGTTAGTTTTCCTAAGCATGCTCATAAGTAGAGCATGTATCTCACAGACCCACAACTCTGCGTTGCTGTTCACAGCTGTTAATTGTGAAGTGTGTGGTGCTTGTTTTTTTTGTTTGTTTTGTTCTGGCTTTTTTTGATTGTCATTACTTTTGAAGCCTTTACTCAGCAAGTGTCTAGAGTCAGCTATGTGGTAGATCCTTGTCTCTTCATGACACTGAAAGCTTGTTCTGGAACATGCGTGCCTTAAGTTTCCTTCCTTTGCTTTCTTCCCTTTTAGAAACCAAACCCACTCAAAATTATGGTTAATATTTGTCCAAAATAAAAGATAATAACAAAAACTTTTACTTGAGACTACTGTTGCCCTCTAAATCTTAAATAAATAAATGCAGGGAATATTTTATGATTAGTGGCATTTCATGCCTTGTACTCCTTCCTTATAATTTTCCCAAGTGAAATTTTGACGCTAATGTTTTTCTGATGTATTTTTTTTTTTTCAGAAGCAGAGCGCTCTGAAAGGAATACATTTGCTGAAAGGCTCTCTGCTGTCGAAGCTATTGCAAATGCAATCTCAGTTGTGTCAAGTAATGGCCCAGGAAGTCGGGCAGGATCATCAAGCAGCAGAAGGTAATGTTTTCTTGTTTTCTATATGTTAATTTTGGTATTAGTTACCAATCTCTTTTAATTCTTTCTTCCAGTCTAGTTTAAGAATAGGCTCTATTGCTAGTGGGAAATCAGATTTCACTTCTTCAAGGAGAAAAAGATGGAGCTCCAGTCCTGTAATCCCAACCCTCCCAGCTGATGGTGGGATATTTCTAAACTGATTCTCTTTTCTGCAGTTGTGGCATTAACTCCTCAGTAGTAAAGTGGAAATATTTCTCCTTGGGAGAAAAGGATAAGCTCTAGTGTTCTTCACAAAGGTGAATTAAATATCGTGGAAGGGAAGTACACTAGTTGTGCCCAAGTTCTTTCTCTTATGAGAATTTCTTAGGAAGGCGGTCATTTGGGCAGATAAATAGAAAAATAGAATTTCCTAGTATGTCTGATCTCACTGATGTTCTTCCTCTTTCCATCATGGTAACTGAGTGGTGATCATGTCAAGAGAACCAAAAGGTATCTTTGAGTTCTCGTCAGTTCAGAGCACTCCAGATGCAGGCATAGTTGTTTGTTTGTTTGTTTTTAACTTAGTGCTGTAGTCAGGTCATTTGATGTAAAATGATGTCTTTATCCGTCCCAAGCTGCAGCCCTCATCGCTGTGATCATTTTCATATGGGAGGTGAGGACTGAAGCTTCCCTCCCATGTTCCACAGAAGACTTGGCTGTTTAAAAGGAAGTGCATTAAAAACAAAAACAAAAACATTGTATCTCTTCATATCACTAAATTATTTGGCTATACATTATTCCTATCACTTTTTCCTCCTGTAAGAGGATATGGAATATCTTAAAATTGTTCATTGACTGTCATCAGTAAAACAGCACGTTCATGTTGCAAAATTTTAAATTAAATGCTACCTTAAAAATAATTTAAGCCCTTTCTTTAATTCCTTCATGAAGTTTAAGTTAAATTAAAAAAGACAGCATCAACAGGAGCAAATGCCAGGGGTCCTGGCAACAAGCTTGGGGTAAAAGGAATTTCAAATAGTGGTGATAATGCCTGTCACCTGCTATACCTTTCAACAGGCAGTGCTGAGGAGGAAAAAGTAGATTTGTTCTGGGCTCAAACCCATTTCAATTAGTCGATGACTGTCTCTTCTTGTCTCTTCTTCCATGGCTGGTATATCCTATTATAACAAAATGAATACAGGAATGAAAAATAGCTCTTTGCTCGTTCTATACAATGATGAAGAAAACTGTAAATAAGAAATTTGGTTTCATTTTTCAGTTTGAAAGTCAGCTTTAAGATGATCTAATTATAAATGAAAATGAGTTGGTATTTTTTACCTTTTTATTTTTCTAATTTTTATTCAGCTTGAGATTAAGGGAAATGATGAGAAGATCCTTGAGAGCTGCTGGATTGGGCAGACATGAAGCTGGTGCTTCATCAAGTGACCACCAGGACCCAGTTTCTCCACCAATAGCTCCTCCCAGCTGGGTTCCCGATCCTCCTGCAATGGATCCGGGTAAGTCTACTTTTTTATCAAATTAGGCTGTAAACTAACAATTTAATGAAAGAACCAGTAACTTTTAAGGTGAATTGCTTAGACTTGACTGTGAGACTGAAACATTTAATGTCATCGAGATAGCAAAGTTTAAGAGTTTACTGAAGGCTTAAAAGCTCTTTTTTTAATCCCGTATGTGTCTTTCTTATGCTGGTGTCAAACTTCCATGAAGAATGCTTTATAACGTTGGCTCCGTTGATGCTAGTCTAGGAATGTGGCCTTTTGTAGGGAAGAGTACCCATTAAGAAGAGAAAGCTTGCAGTGTGTTAGACACTGCAGAAAGAGCATGTTGTTAGGGATGTCTTTATATATTGATATACATCCTGCTGTTCTGTTTACTGAAAGATGGTGACATTGATTTTATCCTGGCCCCCGCTGTGGGATCTCTTACCACAGCAGCGACTGGCACCGGCCAAGGACCGAGCACCTCCACGATACCAGGTGAGGACCTGCTGCTTATCTGATTATGCTTTAGAAGAAAAATGATCTAAAAAGATATCTTTGCTTGCACAGACTTTCTACATATGCAAACACTTCTAACCAAATGAAGATTGGATTGAAGCAGAATTTCATGAGTGTGCCGAGTACCTGAAGTTTTATGTAAAAATTACTTTTACCTGAGGAATGAGAAGCATAAAAAAATGGTGATCAGTATGAAATTGGGCTTACTGCCTATATTTCAGAATGTAATTTGGAACTGAAATTTACAATATTTCAGTGAAATGTTGCTGCAGCTAACAGACTGTTGAATAGTCCTCCCGATGAATCACTGAAGTGAAACATTGAATTATTTGTTTTTAATAGGCAGACATTTTTTTTGAGAGAAAACTGTTTCTCTGCATTTTCATTTTCTCATTACAGGGCCTTCTACTGAACCATCTGTAGTGGAATCAAAAGATCGGAAGGCAAATGCTCATTTCATACTGAAATTGCTGTGTGATAGTGTTGTTTTACAGCCTTATCTTCGAGAATTGCTGTCAGCCAAGTAAGAGTTTTCAAATGAATTTTCATTATTCTTTTTAATGTTACATAACACAATTTATCGTATAGAAACCTTTTTAAAAAGTTTAATTTAGAGTCACATCAGGTAAAGTTGAGAATGTTAGAAAGTTGGCAGCTTTTGTAGCATGTACAGAAGTAAAATGAGTAAAAGTGCTTAATCACTCCCTGGTATTTCAATTTGCCCAAGGTTAGCAGTGTTAAGTTTTTGTTTGCTTCTTACCTTTCCTGTTGAAACAATAAAAGGTCAGTGTTTTGACTTTTCTTTTTTCTTCCCCACTAGGGATGCAAGAGGCATGACACCATTTATGTCAGCAGTTAGTGGCCGGGCATATCCTGCTGCAATTACAATTCTAGAAACTGCACAGAAAATTGCTAAAGGTACGTCGGTTTCACTAATTATTAGTGTATTGTTTATTTCTGAAGTTTGGCATTAGCATATGTTCAGATTTATTACAGTACTTTTTTGTACGCGGTTTGAGCAACAGGTGTTGGTGCTAAACATGTCTTTACAAAATAGCATATCTTGCTGCATGTTTTGGTAATCCTTTTATTATGGACTATCATCCTTTTTGTAGTGTATGTATTATGATAGATTTATATGAACATTACTGCTTTTGTGCTTTACAATCACTTAGTGATTTAGAGTTCCAATTTTCAGTGGTACACAGGTATCGCATTGAACTTAGGTCTTTGAACTGGGGGGAAAAAGATCAGTATGCAAAACTAGATGGTGTTACTAAAGTGACTTTTATGCAGACACATACTTTGTGACTCACTCTTTCAACATTGTTATTTAATTGATCATATGTGAAGCTGAATTTAAGGAGAAACTTAGGCAGATTAGAATTGTGTGACAATCTGTAGGACTGAGTGTATCCCTCATAAGAATGTTGCTCATAAATTATTTTTTTAATCCTTCAAAATGGTGATCCATTGAATTGATTAGAATACCAGAAAGTTTAAAACTGGAGGAGGATTGTTCAGGGTTATTTTTCAGTCCAGTTTGCAGTAGCTTCTTTAACAAATACCTGTGATGTGACGTTGTTTTTTTTTTTTTAAAAAAAAAAAAAAGTGAAGGAGACTTCATTGGAACTTACTCTGCAATTCTTCTGTCGAGTATGGATTTTGGATTTTGTTGGTGGTTTTTGTTGTGGTGTTCTTTTTGTTTTTAAATGCTGCTACTCTATTCTTCTTTTAGCTGAGGCAACTTCAAGTGAAAAAGAAGATGATGTGTTTATGGGAATGGTTTGTCCTTCTGGTACAAATCCTGATGACTCTCCCTTGTATGTTTTGTGTTGTAATGATACATGCAGTTTTACCTGGACTGGAGCAGAGCATATTAACCAAGTAAGGCTTTTATTCTTCTTAAGTAATATTTTTCAACCATGTGTTTTGTTAGTCTAGTGATCTAATTTTTGGATCATTAAAGTAGTTTTAATTATTGTAACTCATCTAACATTGTCACTGCTTCTTACTCTCAAGGCAGGCAGTGTTGGTCAAAATATTGCCGTTAATGGGTGTGGTTCTCACCTCACTAACTTTGGCAAAAATTTTGATGGAAATAGCTCTTTAAAAACAGTGAATATTAAAATGAGCAACAGTTTCACTTTCTAGAATCGACTGACTTCTAAGTGAAGGCATCAGGTTTAACAAGTGCGATTTTATTTTAACACAAAATGTTCTCGGATAGAAAGTGCATCAAGGAAAAACTCTGCATAATACTTTTGTTAATTTTTTTAGGATATATTTGAATGCCGAACATGTGGCCTGTTAGAATCTCTTTGTTGCTGCACAGAATGTGCAAGGGTCTGTCACAAAGGACACGACTGCAAGTAAGTATTGTGTTCTGTTTCTTAGAATCAAATCAGTCTTGTGGCTTTCTTTCTTTAGTGACGATTGTTTTTTTCTTCCCCTCAATTGTTTTTGGTTGTTTTTTTCCCCTGATTTAAATCTTCAGATATTAGAGAACAGAAGATCGGTAAAATATTTAAAATATATTTTCCTTTTCTTCTGCTCTCTAAGATATATTTTATGGATCTGAATTGAAAGAATAACATGAAGCCATCTCGTAATTTCCACTTTATAGAAGTCAGAGTAACTGAATAAGTCAAACACCTTTAAGTGCTCAATAATCTGATAATATTCTTCATTTTGGGCACCTCCAAAAGTTTTCTGAAGCCTATGATTCCCAATGACAGATCATTCTTGTAAACTTCCAGAAAGAAGTATAGTATATTCATCTCTAATATCAAATGTAATAAAGGGAGAAGTGAGCTAGCAGTCAAATGAACAGTCAAGATGTCTCTGATCAACCTGGCCAAAGCTTTGAAGCTGTAGATGTTCTGTACCACTGTTACAGTGTGTAAATGTTACCACATTAATCTTCTCACTATAGTAAGCTAACAAATACAATTATAAAGATATTCTCAGCATTGTGACAGCTACTGGGGTTTTACTGCATTTAGAAAGGAACTTCAACTTAATTTTGGCTGGAGGATATTTTGGGGAAGAATATACATCCTTGGATGAGCTTCAAGGCACTATGAAAATTTCTACAGTGAAATTGCCCTCATAAAGTGAGTGTAGGAAACAAGAATAGCAAATGCCAAGTGTAGTGACGTAAACAATGCATATCTCTTTTAAGCTACATCTTGGTATCTTGCTAGTATAATAAACAAGAACTCTAGCAGGAATCTTAATGTCTACAGTAACACCTACAGCCTGTGTAAAATATATTTGCTATCTTAATGAACAGTGTGTACAGCTCACCTTTTCTTTCTTATAGGCTGAAACGAACATCCCCCACAGCTTACTGTGATTGCTGGGAGAAGTGCAAGTGTAAAACACTAATTGCAGGACAGAAGTCTGCTCGCCTTGATCTCCTTTACCGCCTGCTTACCACCACAAATCTTGTTACTATGCCAAATAGCAGGTAAGTTCATATGTGCGGTGACTAGAGCAGAAGAATCTTTATTGCTTAAAATATGTGGTATATGGTATCTCCACTAATCATTTTTTCATTACAGGGGAGAACATCTCCTACTATTTTTAGTACAGACAGTTGCCAGGCAAACTGTGGAACACTGCCAATACAGACCACCTAGAATTAGGGAAGATCGTAATCGTAAAACTGCAAATCCTGAAGGTAAGAGCCCTTTCGCTGAAATAAATGGTATTTATAATAAATGGCAAAATTTCATTATCTCTTCCTCATATTGCTTTTTTATCTCTTTAGATTCTGATATGCCCGATCACGATTTAGAACCTCCTCGATTTGCTCAGCTTGCTTTGGAACGTGTTTTGCAAGACTGGAATGCACTGAAGTCTATGATCATGTTTGGCTCCCAGGAAAATAAAGACCCGTGTGTATTTACAAAGAGTCATCAATGTAAAGTTTGATTTGATGTTTGAGACCTGCTGACTTACATAAAATTTATTTTTTTTTCTAAGTCTTAGTGCAAGCAGTAGGATAGGCCATCTCTTGCCTGAAGAACAAGTTTACCTTAATCAGCAAAGTGGAACTATTCGCTTGGACTGTTTCACACATTGCCTTATTGTGAAGTGTACAGCAGACATTTTGGTAAGCACATTTAGCCATGTTTTACGTAGACTTCTGAATAGTCATAGAATGGTATGGGTTGGCAGGGAACCTTGAAGATCATCTGGTCTATCCCCCTGCAGTGCAGAGACATCTCTCACTACGTAATGTTGCTCAGAGACCCGTCCAACTTGGAACGCTTCCAGGGACGGGGTATCTGCAATGTCTCTGGGCAACCTGTTCAGTGTCTTACCACCTTCATTGTGAAAAATTTCTTTGCTATATCTTATCTAAATATACCTTCTTTCAGCTTAAAACTGTTGCGCATCATCCTGTCACAGGCCCTGGCAAAAAGTTTTTTCTTTTAAATTCCCTGTGATGTAATGGGTTATTCTAGTGTGTTTTGGATGATATGCTGTGAGACTAATATGAGAACAACTACAAATTGTGTTTTTTTTGTGAAGTTACACTGTTATGACTGTGGTCTGTTTTTTGAATCTTAATTTGGCTTATTTCATGCTTTTAAATTGCACACTATTATCGGGTTGTAATCATCTGTTTCTGTAGCTTTTAGATACTTTACTGGGTACTCTGGTAAAAGAATTACAAAACAAGTATACACCAGGACGTAGAGAGGAAGCTATTGCTGTTACAATGAGATTCCTGCGTTCTGTGGCAAGAGTATTTGTCATTCTTAGCGTGGAAATGGCTTCCTCCAAAAAGAAAAAGTAAGTGTGGAAAGTAAGAGGGGGTTGTTTTGGTTGTTTGCTTTTTTGTTAATTCTCTCAATAAAAAGTTCATACTCGTCAGTAATAGGCAGAAACATTTGAATTAAGGTGCAGTCTGTAGGCAGTGTTGTATTGAAATATAAGTGCCTCAAGATTGCTCAGTATCTGCTGGTATTGTGTGTAGCTTGTAAAGTTCAGTTTTTTAAGATAGATGCTGAACTTTCCTGTTGAGGGTTTTGGGAAGTAGGTTTTTTATTATGTTAGTCAAAAATATAATCTATCTGTTTATCACTGGTAAATTTAGATATTCAGCCTTAGTCTCTCAAGTTACTGAGTGTTTTTAACTGACTTTAGTAGTTCTGCATATTGCTGCTATATACACATGTATGCACATACTAAAGATACGACTGCTTGAAAAATTTGTTACATTTGTAAAGAATATTGAGGATGTACTTACCTTTATTTTTCCATATTCTTTCCCTAGCAATTTTATCCCACAGCCAATCGGAAAATGTAAACGTGTATTCCAGGCGTTATTGCCCTACGCTGTCGAAGAGTTGTGCAATGTAGCAGAATCTTTAATTATTCCAGTCAGGATGGGAATTGCACGTCCTACAGCACCCTTTACTCTTGCTAGCACCAGCATAGATGCTATGCAGGGAAGTGAAGAACTGTTTTCTGTGGAGCCTCTACCACCAAGACCATCATCTGACCAGTCTAGCAGGTAAAACTCACTATGTATACTTTTCAAAGACTGTTAAAGATGGGTTTTGGTGTTTATGTTGTTGTTTTTTTATTAGCCTTTTGTTAGTAGAAAAATGGCGAAGCTTCTTATTCTGGACAAGTATTTTGGAAATAGTTTCCTACTGACAGATTTCTTATGTAATTTAGGTTGATAGTGATGTCCAGAAGTCATCACCCTGTCCCCTTCCCCCTGCACCCCCACGTCCCCATATATCCCCATTCAAGTTTTTGTCAGGTCACTCAGGCCCTTGTCTATTTAGATGCAAAATCTCTCCAAGGATTTAGATTCCACAATGTTTTGGTGTAACCTTTTTGGATTGGTGACCAGCCTCACTGTGACAAATATTTTTTTGCTTTTTATTTTTCTTCCTTCTCTTTTATTTTAACTTAATAGGAATTTATTTTTCTAAATCAAATCCATTTCTTCTTGCTTTCTGCTGTATACCTCTGAGAAATACAAAAAAAAGTTTTTCTAGCTTTCAATTGAATGTAAGTGGTCTACTGTCTTTGGAAGTATTTACACGTGAAGCACGGAGTCTCTCTTTCAAACTTCAAAGGTCTTTGCAGGTTTTAGGTGGTCTAGTTGTGCTGATTTAGCACAACTCTACCCACCTATCTAAGAAAAAGAATCTGATAGTTTCATGATAAACCTGTGAAAGTCTTTCTGCAGTCTGTTTTTTTTTCAGTCTAGGCACTTCAGCAGGCTTTTAGGTTTCCTTTTAAAAAGGATCTGAACTGATGCTTTTTTCCTTTCTTAATGCTTTTTTGTTATAACCTCTTCCTTTTTTTTTTTTTTTTAAGTTCTAGTCAGTCTCAGTCATCGTACATCATAAGGAATCCTCAGCAAAGACGAATCAGCCAGTCACAGCCAGTTCGTGGCAGGGATGAAGAACAAGATGATATCGTTTCAGCAGATGTGGAAGAGGTCGGTTTTCTTTTTCTCCCTTTCTTTCTTCCCCTCAGTATGGGACCTAATGCATTAGCATATGCTTTAATATCAGAGCCAGAAATTCATGCATCAAGGCGTCTAGCTTGCCCAAGATACTCAGACTGTCCGTTACAGCACAGTAATACTTCATGGAGTCCATAAAATTCCATAAGCATTTTGTTTTCACAGAGCTTTGAATACAAAACTGTTGTTTCCAACAACATTTAGTTACTTGAGAGTATACAAAGTGTATGCGAAACACTTGATGGAATAACAATGTGACTTAGCATACAATAAATACATCTGTAGTCTCCTTTATATGTGATCACAGAATCACAGAATGGTCTAGGTTGGAAGAGACCTCCAAGATCACCGAGTCCAACCTCTGACCTAACACTAACAAGTCCTCCACTAAACCATATCCCTAAGCTCTACATCTAAATGATCTTACGCTTAAGTGATCTTACACTTTATTTTAACTCCCTTTTAAAATGGTCTTTCAGCATATGGTTACTAGAGGGACTTGTACCAGGATGATAGCGCTTCCATATTTAGAAATTAATTCTAGGCTTTGTTCAGTTTTACCCTTTCAGCATTAAAATCTAATGTCCAATGCTGTATTTCATTTGTGTCATTTTTTTTCTTAGATATGTTTTCTTGTTTATTAGTTTTTTAAATGAAATTTTGCTCTTTGCTTTTGAAAACACACAGATCTTTGATACAGAAATTATTTTGGTATAAAAATAAAACGCTCTTTCCAGGTTGAAGTGGTTGAAGGGGTAGCTGGTGAAGAAGACCATCATGATGAGCAGGAAGAACATGGTGAAGAAAATGCTGAAGCAGAAGGACAGCATGATGAGCATGATGAAGATGGTATGTATAATGTACATTGTGCATATTACTGGTTGGATGAACTAACTGTGCATCAAAACCAAAAGGGTTTTGATGTCATCAATGAATCATGATTTGGGAGCATAAACAGAGAGAATCAAAGGGGTTAGGGCTACACATCATAGAAACAAGATGGGTAAAATTAGAGATTACGGTGTACCTCCCTGTAACAAGTTATTTTTGTTTTTGCACATGGAGAAAATATTAAAGTATCGGAGATTTTTTTTTTAAAAAAAACTTGTTAGATGTTGTTAACATAACAGATTTTGCCCTTTGTATTTGCTACTGTTGACAGAGTATTGGCAGTTTTTGACACAAACTGTTTGGAAGCCTGAAAAGTAGCTTAGCTTTTGAATGACTAATGATAGAATAGCAGTTATGGTAGATGTGCTCTCAAAAAGGATCTGAACTGTGGTGAACCAGTTTTCAAACCACGCATGAAATATGGAATTATGGATCAATTTTTAATAGACAAAATTCATCCATTACGTTTGGAAATTCTTGCAATTAATGTGACTTACCTTGTCTCTTCAGGATTAGATTGTCCAAAAGTAGGATTTAAATAAAATTACCTCCTGCTCTTTCTGTCTGTGCCTCATGTTTCCAGTCAGCTCGTTTACAGGACAGGAAATCTGTTTATTCACTTGCTGAGCATTTGGAATATTAATTCTAAAAACTTAAAATTGAATAGAACCTGTATTTTTAAATAGATATTTTTAAGTTCTCAGATATTCCTTGGATATTCATTTGAAATAGCATATGTTAACTTTTCTCATACATGAGCACAAATAGTTGTGGAGTCTTTTGGTTTGAGAAAATAATTCTTCAAGCCTTAATTTTCAGTGTGTGTATTGAATGTAAACGGCCAGGGCTGAGTGAGAAGGTCAGGGGTAGCTAACTGCTGAAAAATGAGGAAAAAGCTACAAATATTGCTTCATGTTTGCACTGCTTTTATACTCTTTCCCTGTATATCTTTTAGTTTCTACTATAGTCAGGGGCTCTGGGTTTAGTTTTATGTCTTCTGTGAGCTACTACAGCCACTCTGTTTTTCTCTGTTTTTAAACGTGAGTTTTTTATATTGTTTTCGTAGGCAGTGATATGGAGTTGGATTTACTAGCTGCTGCTGAAACAGAAAGTGACAGTGAGAGTAACCACAGTAATCAGGACAATGCTAGTGGGCGCAGAAGTGTTGTCACTGCAGCTACTGCTGGCTCAGAAGCAGGTATGCTATATCATCTTGTGTTTAATCCAGCTGTTTAGGTATTAGGATTAAATTGTTCAGGGAAAAGAAATGTATTAGTAGTTTAATTTAGCTTTAATAGGGGCAGGACTGGTTTCAGCTAAAAAAATGTTATCCTATTCCTTTGGAGCTGGACTGTATACAACACTTCAAAGATACACTGGAGAAATTATTTACTTCACAATTAGATTGAGCAGAGTGAGAATTACCTGATCATGACATTTTTTATAACAAAATACCTTTCCCTCATAGTCTTTTCCTTTTCTTCTTCGTCTTCAGCCAGCTTGTTCCCTCACACCTCTGTCTTCCAATATTTCCTGTTTTTCCTTTGCCTATAATTAGAAGGAACTATGCAGATTTTTTTGCAGAAGGTATGCTCAAACGAGAGCCATCTTCTTTGCTCTTACAGAGCTTCTGCATGTGAAGATTATCTATCACTCCTCTGAAGTGTAGTGAAATATTTTCACTCATTTTTAGTGCAGAAGTTAGTTATGGTTTAAAGTAAAACGTGAAAGCTGACCAATCATTTAAAGGCTTTTTAAAAGTAACTGTTGTACTGTCCAGTCTGGAAGCCCAGTTTTTAGAGCTCACTGATGGGGCAGAAACAGTGAACGTTTTAAAAATCAGATTTCTTCATTTGTCTTTTGAAATGCAAATAATCTTAGTGCTTTTTTTTGTGACGCTGGTTTTGGAAAATTTGCAGTATGTCATAAGGATAATTTATTGAAAATTTGTGACAGTGGTACATGAACCTTTTTATATTGTGTATTTTTTTATGAAAGCTTTTTTACAACAGTTGTATGATATATCCATGCATGTATATGAGTGCAATTGTCAATTGCTGTTTATCGCTTATTTTCTTTAACAGGAGCTAGCAGTGTTCCAGCTTTTTTTTCCGAAGATGACTCTCAATCAAATGATTCCAGTGACTCGGATAGCAGCAGCAGTCAGAGCGATGACATAGAACAGGAGACCTTTATGCTTGATGAGCCTCTGGAGCGAACCACAAATAGCTCACACGCCAATGGTGCTGCCCAAGCTCCTCGTTCTATGCAGTGGGCTGTACGCAATACCCAAAACCAGAGAACTACTAGCACTGCTCCTTCTAGTACATCAGCCCCAGCAGGCAAGTCTGAGTAAAATGCATGTATGAAAGTCAATTAACTAGCAGCTTTGCTCCTTCCTCTGTTTTCATTTGTTCTGTTAATGATACTATCTTTCTAGAACAAACATGTAACATTTCAGTGACATATCCTGACTGTTCTAGTACTGGCTTTGAGTTTAACAAAAAAAGAAGGATCCAGTCTAATTCTTAAAATGTTATGAATATGCTTGTAGTAGCTAGTATGTTTCTTCTAGTTAGTAATGTTTACGAGGGTTTCTTTTACTAGAAATGTTCGTATCTGTCAATACATAAAATGCATAGCAAAGCTTAAATTCATTGATGTCATACTTTTATGTTTAGCGAGTTCAGCGGGCTTGATTTACATCGATCCATCCAACCTACGTCGGAGTGGTACCATCAGTACAAGCGCTGCAGCAGCAGCTGCAGCACTTGAAGCCAGCAATGCAAGCAGCTATTTAACATCTGCAAGCAGTTTAGCAAGAGCATACAGTATAGTGATACGGCAGATATCTGACCTAATGGGTCTGATTCCCAAGTACAATCATTTAGTGTATTCTCAGATCCCAGCTGCAGTGAAGCTGACTTACCAAGATGCCGTTAACTTGCAGGTAAGAACATACAAACTTGGTATATGAACGTAATCTCAATAGAAGGAGGATTTTTTTTTTAGGTAGAATCATAAAATCATTGAGGTTTTTAAAGACCAGAATACAAAAGAATGAAGAAGGCTGGCTGGTGTTGGATTAAAAAACAAATCAGTGGAGTTAGCAAATGGCAAGAAAATGAGGCTACAGAGCTAATATTGGAACTAAGTAAGGAAAAGACTGAGCTAAAAGAGGAATTTTTGTATGCACTTGAAATTAAGATCTGCATAGAAAATGATGTCCTTTATGCTGAAGCTGCAAGTGGTGAAGGATAGAGGACACCATATTGGGATGACAGTTGTTAAAGCTACCAAAAAGTTGGGAATTAGGCCAAAAAAAAAAAAAAACAAAAATGTGCGTAGCTGGAAGGTGCAGTGTGGACATAAGGTGTGGAGTAGAAGATGTGCCTAAAAATGAGGGAGGGGTCGTGAGGATGCTTTACAGAAACACCAAGGTAGTAAGTGAAGAGAGCTGCACACCACTACAGTAAATCAGCTATCTCCATAAAGCTCTCAGAAATTGTTCGTTGGTCATTCTTGAGTGGGATTTTAGAGTCTCTTTGTGGGAAATCGTATGGAACTGTAAAAGCAATGGTGAAGGCTTGTGTTGAGATTGCATTCTCAACAGAAACTCATCTGTTTCTGTTGTTTGCAAAACACATTAAATCTCATTTTCTGTAGAATTATGTAGAAGAAAAGCTTATTCCTACTTGGAATTGGATGGTTAGTATCATGGACTCTACAGAAGCACAGCTGCGTTATGGTTCTGCATTAGCATCTGCTGGTGATCCTGGGCATCCAAATCATCCTCTCCATGCTTCTCAGAACTCAGCCAGAAGGGAAAGGATGACAGCTCGTGAGGAAGCTAGCTTAAGAACACTTGAGGGAAGAAGGTATGGAAATAGTTTGATTATTGTGTGGGATATGAAGTACTAGTTTAGTTTAATTTTGTAATGCAGCAGCATAGTTACTGTTTTGATTTAAGGTGGCTTCCTGTGTTGTTGCTGCTACTTGGTTTATTCTGACCTGGTAGTTTTATCTCAGGTATTAACTCTTTGTAATATATTGCACCTGAGCTGCGTTTACGCAGAAATGTTAAATCATGGTCATTGCTCTTCCTGTCCCACTGTTCTGTATTTCATATCTGTATTTCAAATGTAGAGACTAATAGTAAAGGATGCCTAATCTCTGCGTATTCAATTCTTTTTATTTCACTAGACGTGCTACTTTACTCAGTGCTCGTCAGGGAATGATGTCAGCACGTGGTGATTTCCTGAACTACGCACTGTCTTTGATGCGTTCTCACAATGATGAGCACTCAGATGTCCTTCCTGTTCTAGATGTCTGTTCACTAAAGCATGTAGCATATGTTTTTCAAGCGCTTATTTATTGGATTAAGGCGATGAATCAACAGACAACATTGGATACTCCTCAGCTGGAACGGAAAAGGTATTGAGTCTGACACTCAGAACCAAAAACTTCATTCCATGGCATTGTCTCTAACAGATGTACTAAAGACAAGTTATCAGCTGAAAAATGCAGGCTGTTCCTCGTGTTTAACATGATAATGACTAAGTTAGAAATCTGTTAAACATGCTAAAAATGACATAAGAGAAAACTTAAAAATTTGGTATGGTGAGCACAGTAGTTTGATATTTTCCATTTGGTTGGGGTACTTAAGCCTTAACCTGATTGTCTAAAGCACGGTAGGGAAATTGATAACAGAAAATGTTATTAAGTTGAAAATCTGTGTTGCCTCAATGATAGCATTTTACAAGGTATGCCAACATTTCTTTCTAAGAAAGATTTTTTTTTAAATGCCCTTTGATTTGAAGTGGTGATTAATGATCTTATGCATATCTGTGTTGGTAGTCTACTCCATCTATTTCTACTTCTTACTAAGTTTGGAGGTAATGTACCTGAGTAGTCACAGCCAACAGTTAGATAAACACAAGTCTTTGCTTATCCCTGCCCCTAATTTTCAGCGTCACAGGTCGAACACAACACAACCGTTCATTTTTCCTACAAATTCAGCAACTGTAAAATAGGACCTATCAATATTTAAGATACACTGGACTGCTGCTTTAGTTCAGATGTTACGCTCAATATATCTGGTAATGTAAGGCCTGTTTAGAACCTCAAGATGTATACCAGAGGTTATTGTTATAAACAGTAGTTTCCTCAGAAGTAGTGGTGGTTTAACGCAGTAACTGATTCAAGTTCTGGTGCAAGATGAGTTTAGTAGTTGGAGCTGTGGCTTTAAACCTTTTTCCAGGCAGTAACAGACTTCTGGAATCTTCTTTGTCCCCCAAAAATTCATGTACTGAAATCTCTCAAATAACTGCTCAGCAAAGAATTGCTAAGTTCTCATTAAATGCTTAAGCTATGAATGCTTAGACCTACTCTTTTAAAAGTGAGTGGTTCAAATTCAAACAAAAATCCCTTGCTTCAGTTAGATGACATTTTAGTAGCCTGCATGAAATGTTTTTATTGGTTTCATCTAATTCCAGAACATATTTGGCATGCACTGCCACAAATAAAAACTAATCCAAGTTCTTGGTACTTATTATAATACAGTGAAATCTATTTGTCTAATACACAACTCAGACTTACATTTTGAAACGTGATCATTTGAAATTATAGGATCAAGAATATTCTACACTAGTGGATTTTAGAATAGTATTCAGTTATATAATTCTTCCCCTAATTCAGGGTTCCTAGATTTTTTGATACTGATGTGGTCTTTAAAAACAAACGTACCCATCGCTGACTGAAGCCTTAACTCTTTAGATCAAACTGGGTAGGTGGCTGAATGCATTTAGGGGTAACTGCCTGAGCAGTGTAGTGACTGTGTCATGAGAGGTACTCTACAGCTTTGAATGCCACCTCCCAGTGGCAAATACCTGCCTGTTCACCAGTGACTTTAGAGTTCTTATGATGTATAGCTTGCAAGTATATTTACTGATTATACTGTTGATTTTATTGACTGCAACAGCTGTCAATGCTTTTTTTCTTTCTTTTAGAACTCGTGAACTTTTGGAGCTGGGTCTTGACAATGAAGATTCAGAACATGAAAATGATGATGATACCAATCAAAGTTTGTATACAGAAACACTTCCATCATATGCTAAATTACAATATTTTCACAATGTTTTTTTTCCTATTAGTTAGCCGAGACTATGAATAAGTGTTTGCTATTTGCATATGTTAAGGCAATGGAAAGATGTCCTTACTAAAATCTAGCTTTGAAGGACTTTCATACCATTATTATTTTACCAGATTTCTTCTGCCATTGCTTGTTCTCGTTTTGGGGCCCTCTTTTCATCTACTCTCTAACCTGCAGAGTTTGTGCCCTTATTGTTCTGCACAATGGCAGAATTAAAAAATTTGAATCTGAACTAAACTGTGATTGTTTTGATCTGTTGAAGATACTGCTGAAAACAACAGAATGTGTACTCTCTATGAAGTATATATAGTATAGCAGTGTACATTCATTAAAACTTGCCACAGTAAAAAGAATGAAAGTGACAACTAAGCAACTTAATAAAAACAGAGGGTTCGAAGAAGCATCCTGTAGAGCTATCAAACCAGAGTTGGCGTGTATTCCTGCTCCTTCAGTCACATAGCTAAGAGAGGAGCTTATTAACTGTTGATAATGTAAATCTTTAGCTTTCATAAGATAAAATTGAAGTGAAATCTTCTCTGATATTTAGGTGCTACACTCAACGACAAAGATGATGACTCCCTCCCAGCAGAGACCGGCCAAAACCATCCATTTTTCAGACGATCAGACTCCATGACGTTCCTTGGCTGCATTCCACCCAATCCTTTTGAGGTTCCTCTGGCAGAAGCCATCCCCCTGGCAGACCAGCCCCATCTATTACAGGTGACACCAGCGATGGTGTTCTGGAAGATAACTGCAGTTTGCTTTTTCATTTCTAACTGAAATATATTATTTACCCAGAATGCTTTTGTTAATTTTCAGCCCAATGCTCGCAAGGAAGATCTCTTCGGCCGACCAAGCCAGGGTCTGTACTCATCTTCTGCCAACAGTGGGAAATGCTTGATGGAAGTTACAGTGGATAGAAACTGCCTTGAGGTAGATTTAAAAGTTTGATTATCTTATACGCTGGGGATAACTTAAGCTAGTACCTTCATTCCTTCAGAGACACTTTTAACTTTTCACAGAAAAATTTAAGTAGCTTTTAAAAAGTAATTCAAAAGCCCAGTAAAAGCAAAAACTTTAATTTTTAATTTTTTAAATGTAGGAATTTTTGTGGTTACTAACATAGCACATTTCAGGTAATATTTTGACGTTTGCTATACAATCTGAGTTAATTTTGAAATACAAATTTTATCATGGTAATAAGAAATATTACCGTGCACAGTAGATTTGCCATTTAATGTTTGGTCCGTAGGCAACTCAAGTGTATGAAATACAAACACAAAACTGGAAAACGGTTTTTCCTATTTGCTGAAACCATTGAGATTGTGTTTCATCAGAGCAATTATAGTACTCATTTTTGTGTGGTTTAAAAATTATATATATCCTGAAAAAGCCTTCTAGTCTGCTTTGACTAACCCGTAATTAAATTTTACTTTTCCTTGTTTAGGTTCTTCCAACTAAAATGTCTTACGCAGCCAACTTAAAAAATGTTATGAGCATGCAAAATCGACAAAAGAAAGAAGGGGAGGAACAAAATGTGCCTATGGAAGAATCTGAGAGTTCAAAGCCAGGGCCTTCAGCTCATGATCTTGCAGCCCAACTGAAAAGCAGCTTGTTGGCAGAGATAGGACTGACAGAAAGTGAAGGGCCACCTCTCACATCTTTCAGGTAGTTGGATTTAGAAATTACTGGATGAAATACTAATGAACTGACAAAAGGATATTTGGGACTCTAAAACATCTTTTTTAAGATGGGTAGCTTTATTTAGTTGGAAAGTGTTTGTATTTGGTAGCTTTTAAAATGAACAGTTGATCAGTCTTGAAGTCTGTGCAAGCTAGTAAGTCTTTTACCTAACTTCCTTCTGCAGCCATGCTATGACTTCTTAGGTAACCAAGTTAAAAATAGGAGTTAACAGCTTGCCATCTGTGTCATGTGATACTGACCACATTTTATACAGTTAGAGATTGAACGGCCCTTGCTTTGAATGAGAGCTTTTATTTTTAATAAATGCCTAATTGAAGGCAGCCCTGTAACAGTGAATTCCACAGAGCCGTGAAGTTGTATGTTTTTGGAGTAATGACTCTGGGAGCAAGACTTGTGTTTCAGCTGAAACAGAGCAGTTCAATGTGTATATTTTTTGTGTATATTAGTATTCCATCGTGGCTTTTGTCTACAGGCTTACTGTACATAGTTGTGTAATAGGATTGTTATTAACTACATGCTGGTTATATCTGAGGACTGTTTTGGGGAATGCTGGTAGACGTTCCCACTTTATTTTGAAAACTTTTTCATTCACTGCAATGGATGCCAAGTTCCCTACTCGTTGTTCTCTGACCATTCCAAATGCAAATTAAGTTATTAGTTCTTTCATATACTAATACTTAGTAACTGGTTAGCTCAGGAGGCAAAAACCATTTTTAATTGGCCACAGAAGGGCATTATAAGACTGAGGTCAGTGTATAGAATTCCTTATATATTAAGCCAAGTGGTATTGGTTAACACTGCACAGTAGCTGGAAATCCTACACCTGTCAAGAGATTTTATGATTTGGTTAATTTGCTGTAGTTTCCAGGTGTTATTATTTAACGTGTATTATTTTTTATCTATGTTTGTCAGTGATCTATAGGATACTTTAACTAATGTCTTGCTTGACTTATAATCAAGTAATTAAGATGGACATTTGAGCTCTACACCTAACTCTAGAGTGTGGTACAGTGATGTCCTGCGTAGTCCAGTTGTTTAGAAATAAAAAATTATTTGGAGGCAAGAGGGTAGGTAAAAATAGAACTATGCCAAATGTGTCTGAAGTTATTTTTTTATTCTCCTTCTCTCAGGCCACAGTGTAGCTTCATGGGCATGGTTATATCTCACGACATGTTGCTGGGACGTTGGCGCCTTTCCTTAGAGTTGTTTGGTAGAGTATTCATGGAAGATGTTGGAGCAGAGCCTGGCTCAGTATGTATTTTCTAGTTTAAGGACAATTCCTTTTCCACCTAAACTATGAACCTCCCTTATTCTGATTTTTATTTTATTTTATTTTTTAAGATCCTTACTGAATTGGGTGGCTTTGAAGTAAAGGAATCAAAATTCCGCAGGGAGATGGAAAAACTTAGAAACCAGCAATCCAGGGATTTAACGTTGGAGGTAAAAAATGTTAGTTTTTCTTCCAAATTTATCTTACTTAAAAGCTGAACTATCAAACGTTGCAGTAATGTGACAGGAGAAGCTGTATTTCAGAGTCTGCAAGCCAATGTCTGAAACCTTACTATATGAGCTGTGCTGTGATTACTGCGTAGTTTAATCCTAGCCCAATGGGCGTTTTCTGAGCCTGTACAGAAGTGTCCAGAAACTTTCTTGTGAAGTTCAAATTCTGTTGGTATCGTGATAGATAAAGAACAAACTTTTTGTGTTTTTAATAGGTTGATCGAGACAGAGACCTTCTAATTCAGCAGACTATGAGGCAGCTCAACAATCATTTTGGTCGCAGGTGTGCTACCACTCCAATGGCTGTGCACAGAGTAAAAGTTACTTTTAAGGATGAGCCAGGAGAAGGCAGCGGTGTAGCACGAAGCTTTTACACTGCCATTGCACAGGCTTTTCTGTCAAATGAGAAACTGCCAAATCTAGATTGTATTCAGAATGCCAACAAGGGTACCCATACAAGTAAGTGATATGCAGCAGTTAATCTCCAGATAATATTTATAAAAGCTTTGGATTTATTTTGCATTAAAATATTTGCTTTTGTCTCACTTCAGACTTTTTTTATTGCTAAGTCAGCATGGAAACTTTGAAAATTGTGTATGTTATTTCTCTGAGGCAAGGAAATTGTGGTGTTTTTTTCTTAAAAGAAACTCTTGTTCCGAAAGTTTTTAGGTTTTTTTGAGCATCTGTCTCTCCAGTAGGTAATTACTGACAAGATTTTAGGCAGTAAGTGTATGTTTAATATGACTGTGCCATCTGGCTTGTCACAAATAATTCTAAATGGTTTTTGAAACTGTATATAAATTTTAGAAATACTTTTACATTTGTAAGTTGGTACAAACACTAGAGGTTCCTTTCATAAGCGTGGTTGAGCTCAGATTGGTACTTTAAGTGAAACGATTCTGTCTCATTGATGTCTTTCAAGCTGTCTTCCAAAATTGTGTCCTCCTTACACTGAAACTGCTGTTGGAGAGAGAATTATAAAGATGTTCATGGTTATGAGTTTTTCTCCTTCTTCAGGTCTGATGCAGAGATTGCGAAATAGGGGGGAGAGAGATCGGGAAAGAGAGCGAGAGAGAGAAATGCGGAGAAGTAGTGGCTTACGGGCTGGTTCTCGGAGAGATAGGGATAGGTAAGTGATATATTTTCCATTTGTTGGAGCTGGTTTGTCAGATAGAATGACTGACTTGGTTATCTTCAGGAAATATAATTCTACTTTAATTTAAGGTGTCTGTCTTTTTCACTTTTGGGAGCAATTTATGAGGTTATTTCTTGAAATTCAGCATATGCTTCGATTCTTTAAAAATTGTTTTACTGTTGATAGATTGTCTCAACTGTATGCCATAAATCTCTCCTGCTAAAACAATAATAAAAAACTTGTGTATTAGCGTCACTTTGTGAGGTGGTTTGGAAACAGCATTGCCATTGGTGGCATGTCTGACTGCGTTATCTAAAATACTGGTAGTATTAAAATCGCTGGCTCATTTTTGAATCATTCTGAATCGTTCCCTCTAAGCAGCTATGAGAAATAACTCCTCTTGGAGCATAAAAGCTAACGCTGTTTTAAATCGTGTGCCAGTTACACTCTTCCAGAAGAATTTTGTGTATTTCCTCTGAAATTAGTACAAACTGCTCTAACTTTTTTTAAGGGACTTTAGAAGGCAACTTTCCATTGACACACGGCCATTTAGACCAGCATCAGAAGGAAATCCTAGTGATGATCCCGATCCTCTTCCTGCACATAGACAAGCCCTTGGAGAAAGGCTATACCCTCGAGTGCAAGCAATGCAACCAGTAAGTCTTACCTGTCTAGTACATTAAATGATGAGTTAAATGTTCTTGGTATGTTTTCAGTTAAAAAAATAAAATTCCCTGTCTATTGTTGTTTAACTTGCATGAAAATATTTTAACGTACATGCCCGTTTTTACATTCTTCAAGATATTACTGTTTTTGTTTCTATAATTTATCATTTAGCCTATGAGGTATTCTGCAATGCATTCTATATTTAAAATACTGAAAATTTCATAAAACCGTGTTTGAAAATGAGAGAACTGGAGGAGGATATAAGACATGTCATTCTGTATCCCCAGGCATTTGCAAGTAAAATCACAGGGATGTTGTTGGAATTGTCTCCTGCTCAGCTGCTTCTCTTACTAGCGAGTGAAGACTCCCTTAGAGCAAGAGTTGATGAAGCTATGGAACTCATTATTGCACATGGCAGGTAAAGTATCAAAGATTCTCTAAAAGATGAAAACTGATTTTGTGTTTGAGGCACTTACAGTGTGATACATCTAACTCCAATGCATCCAGCTTGCTTCTTGCTTTCTTCTAGACATTTTTCTCTGGGCGAGAGACTTGTTGACCGTGGTTTATTCAAATCTGTTTGATGTCAGAATATGACCATTCCTTATTGTGAAACTAAATTTTAATTTGCCTTTGTTTTTGTCCCCATTAAGGGAGAATGGTGCTGACAGTATACTGGATCTTGGATTGCTAGACTCTTCAGATAAAGTGCAGGTAACGTATTGTTGCACAATTAGAAAGTTACTGGAGATCCAGTTACATCAGTTAATTTGGAACCTAAAATGCAGCCTTCTCTTATCTTGCAAGACGAAGTTCTGCTTAATTATCTTGTGCAGCTATCTTTTTTATCCGAGTAAAGATGTTCTTGATTTTTTTCTTTGAAAAGATTAAGCAGCAATCACTCTAAAAGTATGAAACATTACCATTAGGAAATGTCATTGGGCTTCTTAACCACTGAAACTTGAATCCTTGGCTCTAGTAGCAAAGACTTTGCTGATGTGGGTTGGTAGCTGGAAACAGATTTCTTAATTACTATTCTTTCAAAACAGGAAAATAGAAAGCGACATGGTTCCAGCCGCAGTGTAGTGGATATGGAATTAGATGATACAGATGATGGGGATGATAACGCACCACTTTTCTACCAACCTGGAAAACGAGGGTTTTATACACCAAGACCTGGTAAAAACACTGAAGCAAGGCTGAATTGTTTCAGAAACATTGGCAGGTATGTGATTAACGTACTAGTCTGAAAAAATGTAAATGATGAGTATATGAAATACCAAGGAAGAGTACCAATGATCCAAGCTGCAAAAACTTCGTTCTTCATATGCTCTGTATTTAGCACCTGGTGCTAAATAGTGGAGAAATTGCATGCTTCAGCTTGAGGTTTCTCTTCCTGTTAATTTCTTTTACAACCTGAAAGTTTTATACTGCAGAAATTATTTTTTAAGATTATATGTCCGCTGTTTTCTTTTGTGGACTGCAAGAGCAGGAAAGCTTAATTCTTAGAATATTTTTACTTTTTAATGCAAGTTTGCTGATAAATCCTCAATGTAATGTCACACCAAAGCAAAAATCAAACTTGTGTTTTCAGAATCCTGGGATTGTGCTTGTTGCAGAATGAACTGTGTCCTATCACGTTAAATAGACACGTAATCAAAGTTCTTCTTGGTAGAAAGGTAAGTTGATTGTAGAAATTTGAACTTGCTTTAATCACATAAAATCTCATCTTCATGACTGCTTTTTTCCATGTATTGTGCATTGACTGGTAGAGTTGGTAACTGTAGGGACGCTAGGATGCTTTAAAATTGAATTTAAGAAGGTTTTCATTTTAGATTGTTAAATGAGTAAATGTACTGGAAGGTATTTGAATAAGATAAAAAGATTTGCAATAGGTTAGCCTTTTGATTTCCTTCAGAAACAGCATACTGTTTCCTTTTTTTTCCTCTTTCTGAGACTGAAGACTCAAAGGTGTAGTGTTAGTACCAGACAACAGCATCTCAGCTTACCCAAAACCATTTTCCTTGATATTTGATAGGACTCATTGAATTTAATTATAATTAAGTTTTGTCTCACGTGCAGGCATAAATCAATTGAGAGCACTTGCTACCTAAACTTTTGGCAAAAGTACCCATTTTTCACCCCTGAATGAACACCAGTTACATGCTGCACATTTCACGCATTAGTTAAGAACACTATAAGTTCATAACATCATGTTTCTGATGCAACAAACTTAAACCAAGGTTTGTTGTTGCTGGCCTTTTCTTTAAAGACAATGCTGATCATATAATCAGTTTTCCGATATACACATAATCTTTCATGAAAAGGATTAGTGGCAGAAAGATATGTCTCCAGATATTCTGACACCTTCTAAGAGAGATTACCCTTGTATTCATTCATTCAGGATTTTCTTTTTCAATAGACATTCTGTCCAGTTAGATGTTGAACACATCAAAGAATAACTTAGTTAGAAAATAATGGATGACTTTTCCCTCCAGCCTGATAATGAACAAAGAAGTGAGGAACTGTAGAAAACAAGAAAAAGTAGGTGCTGGTATTCTGATTGCTAGAAGCTGTGGTATGTGGCTACTAGGGCATCAGCCAGTTAAATGTATAGCAGCAGTATGCGTGTAAGTGGCAAACAGTCTTTTAGCACTTTGGAGCATTGATGCAAATTGTTTCCAACTTCAGTCACCCACTATCTCAAATCTGTACTGAGTTAGGTGATACGTAGAATTTGTTTTAAAAAAATCACAAAAACTTGTTACATTTCTTTTTAACCTCTATGCCTGTAATAGCAGGCAAGGCTTTACAGGTCTATCCTTACGTTCTGGTAATGCACTTCAGTCGAGTATTCTCATGCATCTTCAACAGTAAGCTGAAAATGGGAGGTTGACTACTGCTATTTCCTAGGGTCTGTATGCTTTGTTGTACAGGTTATTATGGGTCGTGATACATGCACTGCCATATGGTAGTGCATAGATTAGGCACAGGTCACCATAATTTTGAGTATATTCTTAAACAGGTATGTTTCATACATCTGTGGTTTTTCCACAGGTGAACTGGCATGACTTTGCTTTTTTTGATCCGGTTATGTATGAAAGCCTTCGGCAACTCATCCTCGCTTCCCAGAGTACAGATGCTGATGCAGTGTTTGCAGCAATGGATTTAGCATTTGCAATAGACCTGTGTAAGGAAGAGGGTGGTGGGCAGGTAAGGATGGACATACCTGTGTCTTTGTAGTTTAGGAAGTTGACAACTTGCATGTGTTGCCATGGTCCTGCAATCCAGGTCCTTCTAAGGTCCCAAAGCTAATGTTCTAGCCTTTCTAGATCCAAATACGGTATTCTCTTTAGCCATTGAACTGTGGTGGTTTATTTTTTTTCCTTGAAAGTGATGTAGAGCATACCATAAAGCCTGGATAGTAGAGTCAGTCCTAGGGAATCTGTAATGCTTTATACCCTGTAGTAGTAGAAGACAAATTTACTACTACTACTTCTTAGAGGAATATTAAACTGTAAATCGCTGATCAGCATACTGTGTCTGTTGTAATAAAAATCTCATTTTCTTTTTCTTTAAATCTCATTTTCTTTTTCTTTAATTGTCCTTGTTACTTTGCCATAGGTTGAGCTGATTTCCAATGGTGTAAATATACCAGTCACTCCTCAGAATGTTTATGAATATGTCCGTAAATACGCAGAACACCGAATGTTAGTGGTAGCAGAACAGCCTCTGCACGTAAGTTTTTGGTGGAGTGTGCTTTTAAAAACCAAACTAACAAATAATCCATAAAATTTCAGTCAGTTAATTCTTCTCTTCATTTTGGTATTGCTACTCAGGTTCTTTGAGATATGACAGCTTGATTAAAAAGACTTAATCTTTTTCTGTAATTGTATAGCTCTTTGCAGTGCTGTGAAGACTGAGTACTTTGAGCAAGCAGTAGAGTACTGAGTACTAGAACGAAAGACAATTCCTTTTAAACTTGATTTCATTGGTTAAGTCTGACAAGAAACCTAACAACTGACTGTATTGAGTTTGAATAATTTTTGAAGCATTTTAAAAATGAAAGTTAGAGTAATATATCTATATAAATCGTTTTATTTAAGTCTAGTGCTTAAAATACTCTGTCATATGATACTAAATCTAAACTTAGTCATTTCTGCTGACTCTGGTTTCCTGCTGCAGTTCTGAGAGATGTGAGCAGACTCTAGATTACTTCTGTGCAGATTAGGGCCAAAGTTCTTCCAAAAGGAAGAAAGAACTCGCTTGGTCTCGGTATCTGTATAAATTAATAAGTACTTTGTTATAAAAGTTGAAAACTGTAACACTTGTATTCATTTGGAGATGTACTTTGCTCAGCAAAATATCTGAACTTCTCAGTAACTGAGTGCAGATGCTTCTGCTCCTGCAGCTGGTGAAACATCAGTTGAAAGCATTCCTGGTTTTGCAATACTTGGTAGTACTGCTCTGCAGCTTAACATGCTGGTGCAGTTCTTTGGTTCAGAAAAATGGGAAAGCTTTGAAAGAAAAGAACAGCTAATAGAATACTGAATTTTGAGTTGATAGGGGATTTTGTGTGGAACTTCTCAGTAAGTGATATATGTCTGTAATGTGAATCTTGTGGCTTTCACTCAAGGCAATGAGGAAGGGTCTGCTGGATGTGCTTCCAAAGAATTCATTAGAAGACTTGACAGCAGAAGATTTCAGACTTCTGGTAAATGGCTGTGGTGAAGTAAATGTGCAAATGCTAATCAGCTTCACTTCTTTCAATGATGAGTCAGGTATGAAACAATTTATTCATTCAGAAACAGTTGTAGAGTAAATACAGTTTAGAGTGTGAAGTTACTAGCATTAAGCTTAAAGCACTTCTTCAAATTTGGCATCAGTTAATAAGTCACTGAAAATCATAATAAAATTCCTACTATGTTAATTACATGCCTTGTAAAATGTTGACCTTCAGTTGGGGTGGGGGTGTGTTTTTTAACTTTGCTGTCACTTGGCATTAAAGGAAAAGATTATGTTACTGGTAGCGTGTCTTCCCCTCTGGAAGTTCTGACCTAACGTTAGAACTACAAATGCGATGTATGCAGTCTAATATTTCTTTAATAATTTTAAAACTGTTGAGCTTTCATTGGGCTTTTCAGGTGGGAAGGTGTGGGAGATAGACTGTGGTATGTCAGAATTAGCCTTTACATTCAAAAGTATGTGTATTGGTTTTGAAATTAGCCTGTCTCCAGTATCAGATTGTAGCTGAGATCCAACTTGCAGTACGTGTAAAACAGCTCTCATAATATTTATGGTTCAGCGCACCAACTGAATTACATATAACTTTTGTTATTTATTTCCCATAGGAGAAAATGCTGAGAAGCTTTTGCAGTTCAAGCGTTGGTTTTGGTCCATAGTTGAGAAGATGAGTATGACAGAAAGACAAGATCTAGTAAGTTGTCTGTTCTCGGTGAAAATACGCAGAACTGGCATTAGTTTTGCATCATTACTGCTTTTCAGTATCTGTACCTACAAAGACTTCATATGTGAACAGTAAGGTCGCAGAGCAGAGTAGTAGGGAGTGGTTAGACTTTCATTTCTGGAAACATTAGATGTGAATCCTAGACTTTGCCGCTGGAAGTAGATGTGTTGTGTCCTTGCCCATATTCACAAATGTAGAAACACGCTTACAGTCTCTGCAAAGGAGTTCTTAAGCTGAGTAACTGTTGTTAGTCAACTGTGTTGTTGGACTAGTAGGGTTTTGAGATAGATTTCTTTTTCTGGATCAGCTACTCTCCTTGGCTTCTGTGTATCCTGAGGGCAATGCGTGTATCCTCTCGGTAAGATGTCAGTAATGATACCATCTCCTTCTTCACAAAGCCTTTTTGGGATAATGATGAGAGGCATGAAAAAATAAGATCGTTTCACTTTGGAAGACTTGCCTATAAATTGTCTGTGAGCTTCTTAAAACTGCTTGCTTTTAACTTCCTACCACTTAAGGTACTATCTTTCCTTTACAGTTTGCTAAAAGGAAATGAGGACTAATCTGGAAAGCAGAAAATCTAGAACACACTTGTTAAGGAGTATCTGTGATTAAGCTTTGGTAGTGACACTGCTCTGCAAGTTTCACACTTGAGAAAATAAACCCAATATTCTCTCTTGCTGACTTCTGTGTGTACAAGGACTATATTCCTTAGTCATTGACTGTCTTGGGAGAGATTTCTGGGTATGTTTCGTATTGATGGCAGTTAAAATCTTCCCAGATGGAGTTGGGGACATTTTATTTACTGAGGATTTAATTATATTGGATCATTTTGAGTGCTACTTTTATCAGTTTTTTACAGATGTATATAAAATAATGAGCAGTTGAGAAAATGAAATGAGGGAAGCTACTACCAAAGTATTCAGCATGACCACTGAGTGTAGCTGACACACTGAAAGGAACATAGTATGATCAAAACGACCATGCAGTTCTTTTTTCAACCCGTGCTACAACAGAATGCAATGTAAATTTGAGCCTTGTCCAGCACAATTTTAAATACCACCTCCTGTTTTTTCAGGTTTACTTCTGGACATCAAGTCCATCATTGCCTGCCAGTGAGGAGGGATTCCAGCCTATGCCATCAATCACAATAAGACCACCAGATGACCAACATCTTCCTACAGCAAACACTTGCATTTCTCGCCTTTATGTCCCACTCTATTCCTCTAAGCAGATTTTGAAACAGAAATTGTTACTCGCCATTAAGACCAAGAATTTTGGTTTTGTGTAGAGTATAAAAAGTGTGTATTGCTGTGTAATATTACTAGCTAAGTTTTGTAGATTTTTCCATTTGTCTATAAAAGTTTATGAAAGTTAATGCTGTCATACCCCTGGTGGTACTTTAAAGATTTAAATGCAAACATTCCTGTACTAAATTTGTAACGTAAAGGCAAAAGGAGCACTGGCAATATCTGATTGCAACAGTTTGCCAGTGAATAACTCCTTGGCCTAGCCCCAGCCAAAGATGACAGCAGAACAATATAATTTACACTGTGATTTATCTTTTTGCTGAGGGAAAATATGTAAAATGTTCTGAAAATTCACTGCTGCCTTTGTGGAAAGTGTTTCAGCAAAGGTTCTTGTATAGAGGGAGTAGGGAATTTCGAAATAAAAAATTAAGTATGTTCTGTGTTTTATTTTAACTTTTTTATGGTGTTTAATTTGTGGTTGGCTGCAGTTGTGTATCATGTATATTGAACTTGTAAAAAGTTCCTGACAGCTCAGATCCCAGAGTTGGGATCGTCCACTTATGAAACCACTTTCACTGCAATTTTTGTTCTGGTTGCATTGAACTCTGGCACATCAGATACCATCACTAATATTTTGCATGTAATCTGTACCTTCGGTGTGTTTTTTGTACATACGATGAGGCCAATGCACAGTATTTCATAGTTCACAATCAACATTTTTGTATCCCTGTTTCAGTGAACAGACAGTCAGGAGGTTGTTCCACTACCAGTTCTAACCCGACACTTGTACTACATTATCTAACTATGTAAACTCAGCCTGGGCACTTTCTGGTAACTGTAAAATGTTTATAAGATCATGATTATTGAAGATACATTTTGGAAAACTTTAATGTTCGTGAGCAGCTTAACTTCTTTTGTATCTAGCCTTTTTTTAAGTATCTTGTTACAGTTTTTTAATAAAGAAATTACAGACAAAATACCAAGTTATACTGAAGAAACAATAGTTTTTATTTATTTAGCCATTTATATTTTAGCTGGCAGCATACACCAAACACAGATCATCAAAAATCTGAATTTTGTAACTGAAAAATTGACCTGCAGAAGACATTCATTCAGCCTGCATTTTACAGTTAGCAGAGAATCCTGAACGAAATGGGCCAGGCAACCCCTTCTTTTGACAGAATTGGTTTGAAGGGAAAGTGGCTTGTTCTGAAAAAAAAAACTTGAGGTTATTAGGTTAGAATAAAATTTTGAAACTGTTGTAGTGGGTTCTGCTGTATTTTCACTTTTGAAGTGGTTGTTTTTGGGGAGGGCAGTCTTTGAACATAACCTAGGACTTGCTTTTCCTAATGCTTGAGAGATTTTTGAGAGTTAGGGAGCGATTAATAAAGGCAGGAGCTGCTTTTTTTCTGTATCATAAATTTCTATAAGCTTAGTGGACTGAAGTATTGAAGGCTAAGGGTTTCTGTGGTGGTGATGTTCTCCCTCTTTCTTGCTTCTCCAATGTCATGAGTCTTAGTATTTTTTTCCTTTGTTTTCTTGGGGAGAGCTAAACTTTTAATTCCATTAAAATCTGAGTGGAATTCAACTCTGCCAGAGTTCCACTGGATTTTCTTTTGTGCTTTGTGTCAGCTAGGTGAGGATGTCCAGAAGTTAGCTACAACTGAGATTATTTTTTAAAAGGCTCTGCTTTCATCATTTATTGAGTTGCTTCAGGTATGAAGCACAGCTGAGATCAGAGTATCTGATCACACATTACCAAATTGAACAGAAAATACTGTTTTCTAGACAGGGTTGACTGTGTCAGGCTTGTGTAGTTAAACTGCAGATAAATCAAGTAAACAGATGCGGAATTATTTCTGCATTTATTAATACTTCTAAGTGACTCATCCTAGAAAAGGATAGTTCCAGCACATGGGGATTGGAGTATGTTCTGGATTTTCTGTTGTGACCTTCAGCGTATCGTAAGTTTTAAACTTACCTGATTTTACTGTTTTAGTTGAAATATGTTTTAAAAGGCAGTACTGCGCACAAGTCTAGGTGTGTGTTAGTACAGACAGTTCATACTGTATGGCTGTTCTCATGCTAAGGAGAACAGTTACCAAGGTACAAAGCATCATATACCTTATGCTCGGAATTTTTACAGTGTAATTGTTTTCATCACCAAAAACTCCTCTAAGGGAAATACGTAAAGTTAGTAGAAGGCAAAACCAACCAAACAACAACAAGAAACAAACCCTGTTTAGGATAGGCCTCAAATCTACAGCCTGTAAAATAAAGCTCCCTCCCTCACAAAGCTTTGTGAGACTTTGATGTATTCAAAAGTATCCAAGGTCCTTGGATGAAAGGCCATATATAAATGTAAAATACTGTGTGTATATATATATGTATTGTGTGTATATGTATATAAGTGTATGTGTATGTATAACATATAAATATATGTTATATGTATATATATTTCTGTATATAGCTTAAACCTTTTTTTTAAGTCCTGTAATGTATAGCTGGACAAAAACAATGCAGGTAACTCAGTAGCTCACCGTATATACACACACACGAGGCTTTCTGATGACAGAAGTGGAGAGGGGATCTAGGAATGATTTATGCTGTGGTCATTGACTTGAAATGTATATAAACAGCTTTTTTCCTCTGTATGGTATATTTAAGCTATATCGAGATTTTAATAAGAAAAATGTTTATTAAAATCATACACCTCATCTCCCTTTGACTTAAGCCCTTCTGTTAGTTCACTTTTAAGATGTGGTAGAGAAACAAGTTAAAGGAGAATTCTGTAATGTTTACTTTTTATGTAGTCTAAATCCTTAGCTGTTTTTAACTGCTGAAATAGCAGATAATGTTTTAGCAGTATCTGTTCTTTATCACCGACATGCTAGTTCCTATCCTGAAGCTAGGGAGAGCTGACATCCTAGTGCAAACTTCGCCGGGTTAGTTCTCAGCGTTGGTTTCAGTTGCTTCAGCTTACTGTATCCAATCCAGAAGGCAAATTGTTCGCTGTGTTAGCTTACCAGAAATGAAAAACTGCACAGACTTTTCTTACCAAGTGCTCTTTCTCATCTGTTTGGTATGGGAGTGTCTTTTGTTCCCTGCAAGTTATTTGCTTATTAAGTCACTCAGTTTAAAAAAAAAAATAAATAAATAAATAGTGAACTGGCACATCTGTAAAGCAAAAGGAATCCCAGCTGGCACAGCAACAGTCATGCAGGGAGGAGTAAGAAATGCAATTTTCTTAATCTCTTAACCTGAATTTATCTTTTAAATGAAGTGCACAGTTGTATATAGACCTGCTGTTTTTCAGAAGTTTACTTCACTGTGTGCATCGACAGAAGTGCACAGAGAACAGAGCATGGGACAGCTCACTTCAGTTGTGTGGGTGGGAGAAGTGGACAAGTTCTGTCCTGATGCAGTTCTGTTTCTTTCAGTGCTCTTCTTGGAGGCCTTGTCCAGCACAGCTTTGTCATTTTTAACACTGGGTGACAGATTGTTCAGTAAATTAGTACCCACTGAGGAAGCTTATCTGCTGTTCTCTTATCTCCCTTTTTATATAACATCCTTATAGCCTGTGGGTCATGTCTCTGTGAATTTCTGTAAATGCCCTTCTAAACCTTTCTTTGTACTCTTCATTGATGCTCTTGTTTTTCTAGCTTCCTCTTCCCATGGTGAACTACAGGTGTCTAGCTTACTTGCTTTACTTCCTTTTCTCTTTTTAAACTGTAGAATTTGACCTTTTCCTGAACTCTTCAGTCTAATCCTTTTTAATAATGGGTCTGCCAAAATCAAACAGAAAACTCTGCAAGTCCTAAATAACCGGAAGCCCTAAATAACTGGCTGTCAGTACGTGGTCTCTGTTTATCCCAAGCTCTGAATGTCCACGCGCAGATTGAAACGTGCGTGTCGAGTGGTCCTGCCAAAGCTTCAGTGAACATCTTGGACCCAAGTGCAGGAAATTCACGTGTGCTCCCTGTGGAGAGGACGTGGAGACACTTTGTAATCGAAGCCTCTTCTAAAGCTGACTTGCATTGCAGTGCGATCAGGACTTAGCGCCTTCAGGAGCATTGCTGGGTCCTTTCCTAGTTGGAAATTGCTGTCATGGTTTTAATTTGCAACAACTGGGACGCTTTCCTTGCTGAGCAGGTTTGCCGAACTGAGAAGCAGTTTGATTTTTGATTTTCTGTGGAGTTGCCTTTTCAAGAGGATAACATCATCTTGCTTGAAGCACAAGCCTGTAATTGAGACTTTCCCCTTCGTCCACGGCTTTCTTAATATAAAGCTTTTGCTTTTCATCATTTGTCACCACAGGCTGCTACTCTAGTAATGTACTGTTCAGTATAGTAAGAAGCAGTTGGTTGCTACCAAGCATTTCAGAACTTTTTTCCCTGTGATGGGGAAACTTCGGTATCCTTCGTCCAGTGACAACAGCCAACACAGCGTATGCCTGAACAGTGTAGTCACGTGAACCTCCTGGAAAACAGGCCGTTGCCACAACCTGCATTAGGGTTACAGTGCAAGGAGGCACTTTTGGGGTAGCTTTTCAGAAAATCCTTATTTTGAACATACTGAACCTATTCATGAAATAATTTTCATGCAATGAGCGTTTTTCAGCTGAAAAGGCTGATTGTGCTTTGACTTATAAATGAAAAATCTTTAATTTACCTGAAATAGTATTGTTTATATAAAATTTGATCTTTGTAAAGCATTTTTAAGAGATCTAGATATTCCCAGAATAAAGAGTAGCTTTAGGGGAAGGAAGGAAAGAGACGTTACAGTTCAAGCTGTGATGATGACTACATTTTCAATGTCATACTTGATATCTTTTTGGGACTTACTTTGTAATTATTTTTTTTTTTTACCTTGCCATGAAAGAGTACTTTGTCCAAGAAGTTGTAATTGATGCTGCTGTAGATTACAACTTTTTTCCCTCTGCTTTTGTTACCTTCAGAACTAACTATAGCACAAGCTTGCAGGTTGTTCTCATTCATGTTCTTCCGAAGGAGAAGATGGACAGGCTTTTTCTTTTTGGATGATTTTTTTTAGAGCAGATCAAAATTACTTCGTTGTACAGACCAAACTTTGGGAATGGAAAGCTGTGCTAGTACCTGGCCAGGTGTGGCTCTCTCCAGCAGCATACCCAGTGCCTGTGCTGCTGCTGCACTTCCAGTCATTGCAGTTAAATTTAGAGCTCTTGTGAAGCCACAAGCAACCCTCCGAGAAGACCCATTCTGGCAGACTGGCTTGGAGCTTGGCCTCGTGCACCTCTGGGGAATGCCCCTGCACTTTCAGAAACTGTTTATATGAAAGTCTGGATCGGAGTCCCACCCCACACAGAACGAAACATCCTAGGGCTTGTGTGCTGAGAAAGCAGAGGTAAGCGACCTTGGGGTTGCACAGGACAGCTGCCGTACTGCCAAGTGATTAGGAGCTAAAGAATGAAGAAATCCTTGTCCTCATCCACTTGGGTGCTTGTTTTAAGAAAGACGCTGCAGTAATCCTTAAGTCTTGCACAACCATACATGCTCCTAAATTTCACATATGTTTATTGTGTGTAAACTGAATTCCGCAATTGCTTTTCCATATTTCAGTATCATGTATATTATGTGATTAATTTTATATAAGACAGCTAATGGAAGCTGGTGGATTTTTGTGGGGATGCAAGAAAAGCCAGCTGCTGTTCTGTTAGTCCTTCACTCATTAGCCGTTTGTTTCCTTTGCTGTGTTTCTCCCTCTACATTGTAATTTTCAGGCACTATGTAAATAGACATTTACTGTGTATCTATAAAAGGGGTTGTGTGTCTTTAAGAAATTATCCTCAAATATTTGAAGTCCTTTCTATTGTTAATTCCATGAATTTATGGTATTTCTTACATTGTTTCAAATAGTCCTTTATTTGAGGAATTTTGAAACAGCTGCCAGGATGACCGGGTTAGGGGCAGAGGACGACTGATAGGCAGGTCAGATCAAACAGTATGATGGGTACGCTTTGAGGTTTTTTATTGTAGGTTTTTGAGTGGGATGCATGAGTTCCTGGGTCATCTGCGCACTGCATTGTACTCAGCTATGTAATTTGTCAGTGTTAATGGGTCAGCTGGGTTTGCTCTACATCAGCATTTCTCACATCAGCATTTCTCTCATTGTTTGCTCTGGACCAAGAAACCCTATGACACACAGCATGTGGAAGAACAGAGCTGCTGAACATAGATACTACGCAATGTGTGGGTATGTTTGTGTAATAAAACTTCTAAGTCTGACTCAAAAAGAGCACTAGTTAGGTAACCAGATGTTGGTATAAAACCGTATTTTCTCATGCTTGTTATATGCTTTCAGCTGCTCTGTGGTGGCTGTGAAATTTCTCAGATGCTTTAAAAAAATGACAAAAACTGACAAAGGTATGGTTAACGGTCTTAAAAATGATACACGGATCATTTGAAGCTGCATGCACGTACCTTTCTGTGGGTATGGCTGGCACTTGGACTCGAGAGCACTGGGCGGCGGTATCAGGGGTGCTGCCACTGGTGTGACTTCTCTGCTGAGGAACATCAGACCTCCAAATCGTCGTCCTCCTCCTCAAGTGACTCCCTGCACTCCTGGCGTTTCTCTACCTTTAGAGTGGCTCAGTGCTAGTTTTATGTTGGTGAACGTCTTGGGTGCTCATAAACTTCTTTTGCTGATGTTTGCTTCACATTTGTCTCTGATGTCAAGCCTTTGTGAGAAACCAGGCCCTCCTGCATGAGGTGGGGCTTTTCTTTGGCTGCTTTTTTTTTTTTTTTTTTTTTTTTTTTCCCTTCCCTACAGACTGTTCAGTTGTTTTGATAAATGACCTGTGTGCCTACAGGAAACTACTGTGGCCAGCCTGGCCCCGAGGAAGGAAGAGGAAACAAACTCCAGCCACCAGTCTCATGCAGAAATTTTTGCCTATAAGGAGTGATTCGCAATAAAGGATGGAAACATTTTAGTAGCACTTCCCCAGGCACTGCTTGCAGTCACGGGCCAGTGCAAGTCCCGGGAAAGGGGCAAGAGTGTGTTACAGGTGGTAAGCAACTCTGCACTACACCTACATCCATCACGTAATTACTGAAAGGTACTGAGGTCTGTATTAGCTCAGGAGGGATTTAAAAATGCAATCTTTTTGAGTTGGAGTTTTTCACCCACTTCCCCCATACTCACCTTTATCTGCTAATAGACACACTGATATCAGTGCCAGCTACCACTGCTACACGTGGCTGTGGCAAACCCGTTAACTCCCTCCACTACTTTATCTTCTGCTGTCGTCTCTCAGGGGCTTGGCTGGGATTTTCTGTGTGTTTATTTTTTTTAATAAGAGCAGCCACTGCCCTGCCCAGTCTGCCTCCCTCAGGTTTCTGCCTCCGCGTTTGCGTCGCAGGCGTGGGCCTGCAGGCAGCTCCGGCCTCGGGAGCTTTATTTATTTGTTTGTTTTGTTATTTATTTATTTCAGAGGTGCCGTGTGTTTGTGCGATCGCTCTTCGTTAACAACACAGCCCCGGGGCCGGGCAGCCAGGCCCTGCCTCGCCTCCCTCCGGCCCCAAACGGGACCGTGGTGGCTCCCCGGGCCCTGGGGGCCTGTCCCCGGGCCCACCGCGGGGCCGGGCCGGCTTGAGGCGAGGCGAGGCGGTGTCCCAGCCGTGCTCCGCCCCGGCGGAGGGCCGGCCTGCCGTCAGCTGCCGCTGCGGCCCACACGGCGGGGCCATGGGGGAGAGCCGGGGCACGGCGGCGCTGCGGGAGGCGGCCGGGCCGCAGCGGGTAAGGCCGGGCCGGGGGCGGGTGGTGGGGCCCCGGAGCCGGGCGCGTTGCGGTGTCCTTTTCCCTCGGGCACCCGGCGGTGGGAGGAAGGGCCTCGGGGGGGGGAGGGGGCTCGGGCGGCCTCTCCTCGTCGCCCCCGTGAGCCAGGAGGGGGCTGAGAGCCCCCCGGAGCCCTCGGAGCAGCGCCGGGCCCGAGGCGTGCGGGGCCGAAGGCTGTTTGCTGTGGAGAAGCCCCCACCATCTTCCTGAACCCGTGTTCCAGCAGGACTCGAGTTTGTGGGCGAAACTGAAAAATACTTTTTTGTTTTTCCTTTAAACATTGACCTAAACGTAGGTGGATATACACTGGTGTGCCAGAGACAAACAGACCTGTGCTCTTCCTTCGGGCGTGCAGAACCAGCAGGTGCTGTGCTCCTCATCCACCATTTGGGCCAAAACTGTCTCTCCCTGGAGTGCAGGGGATCTTCTGGTCAGGGAAACCCAGTTTCACTGCTAGCAAATCCTGTGCTGCTGGCATGAAGCTTCCAGGAGCTCGCAACCTACATGGCAGTGTGGAAGAGGTCATCCTTCCTTACACACCCGTCCCTTCTTACACACCCATCCTTCCTAACACCCATCCTTCCTTACGCACCCGTCCTTCCTTACAAATCCTGAGGCTTTTTGCAGATGTGGCCCGTGCCATATCGCAGTGCCAGCCCTGCCAGTGCTTTTATTCTTCTTCCTTTGCTGTAAGCGATGCAGAGCACGTAGCTGAGGTACTTGCATGCACAGCCCAGCAACAGTTGCTGCAGGGTGGGGGTTTTATGTGTGTGTAGATATTAGTTGTTTCCTAGTTTGCTGCATTTGAAATTCATGTAGAGAACTTCAGTGCCGCTAGGCAGTCTTAGTTCTTCGTTGGGTTTGTTGACCTCAACAGCAGTATTTGTTTCTAGCATTTCTAGAATAACAGGAATATGAAATACTGGTGTTTGCCCAGCAAAGGGTGGATGGTTGAGTGTCTGTCACACGAAGAGAGGCTGGGACTGTTCAGCCTCCTGGAGAGAAGAAAGGAGACGGAGCCAGACCCTTCTCAGTGGTGCTAGTGACAGGACACGAGGCAGTGGGTGCAAGCTGAAGCACAGCAGGTTCCATCTTCACACGAAAAATACACTTTTTACCGTTTGGTGGTCAAACGCTGACACAGGTTATGCAGAGAGGTTGTGGAGTCTCCGTCGCTGGAAATACTGAAATGCTGACTGGGTACGGTCCTGAGCAGCGTACGGTGTCTGACCCTGCCTGAGCAGGGGTCAGACTGCACCTGCCTGCCTCGCCTGCGCTGTGTGCTTGGCTCTTGGTACCCGAGCAGAAAGCAGCACCTTCTGTAAGCCTGGGTGCTTCTCGTTCTTACGGCACGTGCAGAGTGTTTCATGCACAGGCTGGAGATGAAGGAAAAGACCAGGATGTCGAAAGGAAGCAGAAGTGCACAGGCCTTGTGAGTTACCTCCCCCAGCGCCGTGCACTCTGCTGGTTTCCCTGGGTCAGGAAGGCAGGACCAGGACTGTGCTGTGCTCCTGCGGTGCAAGGTGACGGCTGCCCTGGAGCCCTGGCTGTGATCAGCACGTGCTGTACCTCGGGAACTGAAATGAAGGAGGATCTTCCATGAATTTCCAGCTGCGATGTACCACAGAACGCACCAAGTTAACAAGCTGGCTAGGTAGCAAATATTACTCTGATGTGATTTTTGCCTGGGGGGTGAAACCCAGAACTGAGAGACAGCACTGCGTCACAGCCAGGTTTGCCTGCTTGTGAGCTCAAAGATGGAGCGTGTGTGCAGAACTCCTCTCCATCCCCAGCAGGGCTTCAATGATGCAGGAGGTGGATTGAGAATGAGTTTCCAGCACGGTATATTCTCTGTGGGATGACTCTTCTTATTTTTTCAAAAATTATTATTATTTTTTAAACTGGTATCACTTTCCAGTTCTTCACCGTGATCCTTCGCAGGGTCATGCTGTCACTCGGAGCCTTTGGCTGCTGGAAGCCATCCTTCTGCTTTCCTGCAGCTGGTTCTGTCCGCACTGGATCCGCTGCTTCTCTCTTCCTCTGTTACCCCTCTCTTTTGATGGTATTTCTGGCACATTGGCTGCTCCATCTACGGCCTGTGGCATGGCAGCTGTTAGAGGCTGTGGGGAAAGTCTCCACAACTCCTTGCCTCTCTGCTAGCCTCCCGAAAACTGGAACTTCCACTTGCTCTTTCTGTGCTCCCCCTCACTTGTGTACACCAGCAGTGTTCTCCAGGTTATCTTCCTACACGATGGGCCCTGCGTGCTGCTGTTCGAATGGCTCAGGAACATCACAGCTAGGTTCGGTACCTGCTGCTCCATCCTATTAGTCTAAAATAGTTGGGGACAGCCCCCAGGCAGCGTACAAGGCTTCTGCTCAGAAAAACGTTGGGCTAGCAAGGGAGGCTCTTGCAGTGTTTCCTGTTGCAAGGCTGCCAGCTGGCTGCAGCAGCAGATGGAGGCGCGGGCGGTGGGGCCGGCCCCGAGGACGTCGTGCCGAGGTGCAGAGCAGCCCCTGCAGCGCCCCGATTCGCCCCCGCGACGCTTTCGGGTCGGCTGCTGCAACCATCTCTGCTTCCTGAGCGACGCTAAGGGTCTTGCGCTCTTGGGGTGCTCAGCAGAGGCTCTGCAAGGTGGTGCTTGGAAATTCGTCTTGTCTAATTAAGTGATATTTAAATATTGAATAAGCTGGTAAAGCTAAGGCAAAATGCGCTTCTTGATGCGTTTTCTTTTGGAATCTGCCCTGAAAGAGCGATCTGTAGGAAGGATGGCTGTGAGGTTGGTGGTGTGAAGGGACCCAGCCGAGGTGGCGTGGAGGCGAGCCCTGAGGAGCAGGCAGGCAGCGCGCTCTCTTTGTTCGACAGTGGCACGGGTGCAGCCGTGATTTCCTCATGGCACCGCAGAAAGCCCTTCTCTTCTGCGCTCAGGTGCCAGATGCTTCCTGGCACCGGTGCGGCTGGCGGGGGGACAGCTAGTGTAGGCAGAGCAGGGCAGAGCCAGGCGGAAAGGCAGCCCGAGCAGGGGCACGGATGGAGGGCAGGGGGGAGAGTAATCCAGGCAAGGGTGATGTGGCCACCCCTGGGGAACAGGTGAGTGCGTGATACGGGTGGTTTTGAGCTGTATCTTTGTGGCACAGAGAAAAGCAGGGAGTCCGTAAGGGCAGCCTTAACCAGGGCTGTGCTTTATCCTCAGAGCTCTTCTCCGAGTGCTGTTGAAAACGGCTTGAAACCTCACGAGGAGCCTCTTCTCAGAAAAAACCCCCGCCGCTTCGTCATCTTCCCCATCCAGTACCCGGACATATGGAAGATGTACAAACAGGCCCAGGCCTCCTTTTGGACGGCGGAGGAGGTGAGCTGTGGGGCAGTGGGTTTGCACAATTTGGGCAGGGGTCCTGGCCTTTCACACCTAGTTTTGCTGCTGGCTGGTGTTTTGTGGGGGTTGCAGTTAATTTTATTTATCCTGAGGTCCCTGCAGCAGAGCAGGACTCCCTTTGTGGACAGTGGAAAGAAAGCTGCTTCCACAAGTTGATTCAGCTGACCTCTTTTAGGTGTTTGGTTTAGGACGAGATGGAATTGTATCGTGGGGCACTTCTTATCTGGTTACAGGGGGAATTTCTGTCAGGTGGCTCTTACCCTGCTGCGGTCTCTGTACCTGAAGCTACCTCCTTGCCCTTGAAAAATGTTCTGAGCAATTTCATGAGAATGCTGCTCCTTAACACCAGGCACCTGTTTTCCAGAAAGACGGTGACAATCAGGGAAACTTGCTAAAAATGCATATAATTTACTCCTGAGCACCCTGGTTAGATGCTTGTCAGTGTGTTACGATGCAAACCGGGAGTTAGGCCATCTCGTTTTCCCTGAGGTTGCTGGTTGGCCAGGCCTGAGCCGTACTCAGCTCGCTACTCTTGCAGCATTCAGTTTCTGAATTTGCATGGATCTAGCGAAATTACCTGCCAGGGGACCAGCTTCTTCCAACGCAGAGCTTTTGCAGTCTTTGCTCAGATGCTGAGCAGTGACAGGCTCTCAGTAGACCAGAAAGCATCCTGGGATGGCAGTGAGTAGATGTCTTTACAAGCGTTACTCCATTGCCTGCTGGGGAGGTACGCTGTCCTGCGTCAGAAAAGGCTGGTTCAAATAGTTACAAAGCATTCAAACTCCTGCCTGAGGAGTGTTGTTCTTTTACCACGTTACTGGTTCCTTCTTCCATTGTCCTACCATCCGTCAGCACATTTCCAAATGAGTTGGGAAGTTAAAAAGTTAGTTTGTATACGTGTTTGTTTATGCATGAGCACACGTATCTGGGTGTAAACAATACAGACACACACATACACATACAAAAGTTTTTTAGCCTCACTGTAGTTTTCACATCTGGTCCTACTTAACAGCTGCTGTGTTTCAGAAGTCCCTCAAAACAAAGAAAAAAAGGCCAGTGCAGAGGAACTCTTGTGGTTTTCTCCCATGGCTAGAGCGAAGTGTCACAGGTGGGAGCAGTTGTGTGGCATTTGCCCAGTGCCGTTCTCAGGCCGGATGGAGGCTGAACACCTGCTAAAGGCAAAAGTTCCCTCTAGGCATCTTTTGGCATCCCTGGGTCTAGGTTTCTTTCAGTACCAGTATTTATTTCTAGTACAGTTTTTAAGTGTCTCACAGTGAGCTCTGCTTATTAATGTGTTCCTACTCATGCCATTACAATACTGCTGCTTCTTGAAATCTGATTTATTTATAATTCAATAGATACTATTTTCATTCCACATTACAGAAGTGTAAACTGCAAAGCAAACACAGGACGTTAGTGTTGCAGAGGGAGACGGCCGTACTGCAGCATGTCCACTGTGCTTTGTGTTCACACATACTTAAATTCTCTGTGTGCAAAGATTTGAAAGCCAACACCGACACCCTGCCTCAAACGTTTGTCTAAGCTGCTTTTGTTCTTACAGAATAACAAGCACAAAATGGTGATAATGTGCTTTTCTCTTTCCTTTATTAGGTTGATTTATCAAAGGACCTTCCTCACTGGAACAAGCTAAAAGCAGATGAAAAATACTTTATCTCTCACGTTCTGGCCTTTTTTGCAGCCAGCGATGGAATTGTAAATGAAAACCTGGTGAGAAAGCTTTACAGCTTGAATACTGGCTCATTTTATTAGCTATTGCCTTTTTCTTTTTTCTGATGTTAACGCATTAGTTTGTTAAATGTGTATATTTGCTTCCCATCACCTCACCTTTGCCAAGGGAAATAAGCGGCTGGTTTTGCTGGGACAGGTGTCTGAGTTATGTTGGATCAACTGCTGTCAGCAAGACTCCAAATCATGGCGCTCCAAAACATGTCTTACATCATACTGTTTATTTTTTTAATGATGAACCAGAAGTGAGGCTTCGTTCTGTGTGAGGCTTTTACTACTGTGGTATTTTGCTCTTTCCTTCCTGTTTGTGTGTGTGTGCCACCACGCTTCGCTGCTGTTGTCTGTACAAGAAGCAGAGCAGATGTGTTCATTTCTAGCTACCTTTCTCTATTTGCTTTTGCACCACACCTATCCTATTGACATGTCTGTTCATAAAGTGGGGCTGAATTGCTCCCATCCCTTCTGTGTGGATGAGAAGGGAGGGGAGCACTTTAGAGGTTTATTGTCTCTCCTAGTAGGCGTTCACATGTGACTGGTTTTACTGTGCTCACTGTCATGCTGTTTGGTGTTGGTAGGTGGCACGCTTTAGCCAGGAGGTGCAGATCCCAGAAGCTCGTTGTTTCTATGGCTTTCAGATTCTCATCGAGAACGTTCACTCAGAGATGTACAGCTTGCTCATAGACACTTACGTCAAGGATCCTGAGAAAAGGTAAGTCTCTGAATGTGCTACAGACAAGTGGGAAACCTTTTCTCTAGCCCAGTGGCACCGTGGTTGGGCAGCAGCAGCTGCCTTCTGTTTCACACTGACTTACTGGGGGAGTTAGGGACAGTTGCTTAAAGCTCTCCAGGCATGCACTCCTGGCACCCAAAATGCAGAGAAGTATTACTGATCAACAAACTGCCATGGGAGGGTTCAGAAGGCTGGTTAATATTTTTGTGAAGTTGTGACTGCAGGAAGTGTGAAACATTGTTAGGCATTAGACAAGCTCCCTGTAGTTACTGTGCTCCTGCCGTGCTTGCTGTTGCGTCAGCAAAGGATATGCCTCTGGAAATGTAGTGCTGCTGATCCAGCCGGTGTTTGTACCATATGCTAATTAATGTATCGGGTCCTTCCGGCTTGTTTATTGTCAGCGCTACTTGAGCTACTTATTTTTCAAGTAAATAAGTCTTTTTTGGAGAGTCCCATCACCTTTGTTGTCTGGAGATCTGCCTAGACCAAATGATAATACATTAGAAAAGAAGTATTTTCCCTCAGACACTCCACCGTGGTGATGGTCAGGCAGGGCTTGGTTTCCCACCGTGGCATCCTGTGTGGTGCAACAGTGTCCTGCAACCCCGCAGCACATGGCTATCGGGAGGGCTGCAAGGTTTTCCTTCAGGTGTTCAGCACAGAAACAGAGCCTGTGCTTGTGGCGGTTGTCCAGTTCCTTCTGTGGTGTCGGGAGAGATGAGGTTTATCTCCTTGAGGAGGAACTGGCTGCCATCTGGCTTGAAATCTGAGAGCCAGCATGGTCTGGTGGATGGACACCCTAGGGTAGAAAGTTTGAGTTCATTCCATCTCTGCAGCTCACCTCTGAAGCCTTGGCTGCACCATTTTCTGCACGTCTGCCTCCCTGTGCTCTGGTTTTCAGAGATGGTCAGCCCTTCGGGATTTACATAAATTCCTTCTCTGCATTATTATTCTGATGTGTTTTGTTTGTTTGTTTGCTTTCTTCTGTAGGGATTTCTTATTTAATGCTATTGAAACAATGCCTTGTGTCAAGAAGAAAGCAGACTGGGCTCTGAAGTGGGCTGAAGACAGAGAATCCACTTTTGGTGTGTATCTTCTTAAGATCTTGTTTCTGTTGTATGGCACAAACTAATTGTACGGGAGTGAGCTGCACCCCTGAAATGCAAAATGAAATTCTCCACAGATGACGTAGAGGCTCACGGGTCTCTGCTCTGACTAAAGAGCTAGAATTAATTTTGGGTGAGCATTTATATTTTCATCTTCAGATAGGACAATATGTGAATGGCAGTGCTCACTAGAATTACACAATGAAAAGCGCATGTGGATTTCTCTTTTTTTTTTTTTTTTTTTTTGTTCATGCCAAACAACCCTGGCTTCTTCAGTTTTTGCTGGTGATTCTTGTTTTCTAGGACTTTGATAGTTTCTTCCAGCTGGTTCCCATTTTGTATTCCAGTGTTCAGAACTGGACAGCTGAACCCTTGCAAGTCCAGGCTTTTTTGTGTGCGTGTTCATATAGACAAATTCGTGTGTGATGTTAGCCTTTTTTCCAACAAGATGACTGAGCCTGGGCAAAAAAGATCCAAGAATAATCTCTCCCTAGCGTTTCTGGCTTGCTGTTGTGACCAGGCTTCCAGTTGCTGTATCTCATCTCAGAGCTGGTTAAGCTTCCCTCAGGATGGTTGGAGGACATCCTTTCCAGTGTTCTGCCTTCAGCTTACAGTGCTGGCCCTAAGGGATCGCTGTAGCTGCAATGAATAATAGGCAGACTCTGGTGAATTTTCTAAAAGAAACATCTTCAGGGAATCAGAAGGTTTCCTAACTGAACAAGCAGTGTCCTTTCTTTTATTTCTTTTTTTTTTCCTTCCCTGCAAACTTTATGCACCCTATCCTATTTTTTTTTAAAGGATGTTTCTACACTTCTGTATTTTCCATCTTACTGAGAAAATTATCCAAATGTAAAACATTCTGGAAGCGCAGGCCTTAAAATTAAGTATTACGAGATATATTGTGTGAAAGCAGCACGCTTACTTGGTGTTTCCTTACTTGGTGTTTCCTGGCTGGTATCTCACGCTCAGGGTTCAGTTGCCGTGTTTGTTCTGCGGACTCCTGGCCTCCCAGCCTGTGCAAACATTACGTGGTGCTGCTGACAGGAAATTTAGTTTCAGCGTAACTCATTTATGTGATCGTTAGTCAGGTGGAATGTGGTAAAAAACATTGGTGTTCGGTATTGTGCTTCATTCAATTGTACAACCAGTCTTCCTCTCCGCCTGGGTGGAACTAACTTAGGAGGTTTTTGGTGTTGTCAGATAAATTTTTTCCTTAGTAGCTTCTGTGGTACTTTTACGAGTTGCTCTTCATGTTTTTCTCCTAACTTGAATTTCTTCAGATAAGCCAGCAGATGGCATTTGCATCTTGCTTGAGGAAGTGCGACATCTGGAATTTGGGGAATTAGTAGTAGTAGTATTATCTTAATCAAAAATCTATGCAGTTCTCACTGCGTCTGAAGAAGCACTTTCTTGTAGAGAACAGGGAGAACTGGGGCCAGTAATGATTTCCCTGGATGAAAGGTGGGATAATGTGGGATAATACAAGTAGTTGCTTGCGACTGGGTGAAGGTTTTTGTTTGTTTGTTTATTTTATAGGAGACAGGCTTCTCCCAGTTCTGTATGTTAGTTACACAGCCATTTCCCTGCCTCTTAGGAGAAAGAGACAAAGCAGTAGTAATATCTTTGGCCGCTTTGGCCACTTTTGTTCTTTCCCTTCTGACTTTTTTGTGGCAGTTTCAGTGCATGCCCGGGTTCTGTTCTGCTGGGCTTGCCTGTGGTTCAGTGCCGTTGCGCGTGTTGACCTCTGTGCCTGGGGGGTCTGCTGAAGGATGTGGTCGGGCACAGCACCTGGCGCTGCGCTGCAGGTAGCTCCCCTCCAGCGTCGGGCTGGCTGATGCACGTGCTGCTCCTGCTGACTAGCAACACGCCCTTTCATGTCTAACTGAAAATGTGTCGTGTTGAACAGGTGAGAGAGTTGTTGCCTTTGCTGCAGTTGAAGGCATCTTCTTTTCGGGTTCGTTTGCTGCTATATTTTGGCTGAAGAAGAGGGGCCTGATGCCTGGACTGACTTTCTCCAATGAACTCATTAGCAGAGATGAGGTAACGTGTCACGTCCCACATGCTGTCTGGGAAGGAAGGCAAGTCTCATGGGGAAGGGCAGGTCTTTATTCCTAAAGATCCCATACTTTTGCTAGGGCAGGTCACATCTGTGGCGGCAGGTAGGTTTGGAAGGAAGCTGAAGAGCAGAAAGGGGACAAAGCAGGTGAGTGGGGGCAGAGGCAGCGGTTGGGCAGGAACCAGTCCGAAAGAGAATCCAGCAGTGAGTGGGGATGCAGTTCTGGGTGTGACAGAGCCCTTCTAATGCTGGCACTGCAGGGAGGTAAGGAGGTGGCAGAAGTCTGAGTGCGTTCTGTCATAGCCAGTTCTTTCGACAGCCTGATAAAGGAACTGCACGGACTAGGAAGTTTGGATGCCTGTGGAGGATCAGGCTATTCCCAGAATATGTTTAAAAAGGGGAAGGAAGTATATTTGGGATATGAGTTACTAACGAACTTAAAGCCAAGGTGCTGCCATGTCCCTCGGCAGAAATACCTGCTTTTAAAGGAAAGAGCAGCAATTCCCCAGTTCGTAACGTGCTCAGAAACATGGAACAAGGGAAGGGGATGTTTGTTTCCTCACCTGTTTTCCCATGCCATGAAGGGAGGCTGCCCAAGCACTGGTGTGGAATTTCATGGCCTGCAAGTGTGCACCTGCTTGGCAAGGACCTAGCTAGTGTGTAGCTCTGAGCTTTTCTCTGGTGTAACTGCTTCAGTCAGGTTCAAGTGGCCTCCTTGTCCCACTCCCCATCTCTCCCCACTGTTGCAGGTCCCAGGGTTTGCAGCCAGCCACCAGCACCCATCATCTGGCCAGCTGTGGATGGGCTGCTGCAGAAACAGCAGCTATTGTTCCCCTCCACGTACTTATGGTACTGCACAGGGCTAGGGTCTTCTGGGAGGGAGCAGCTACGGGTCTGTATTCAATGGGAGTGCTCGTTAGCTGAAATTGTGATGTGTCTGAGGGGCTGCATGTCAGCACACTGACTCTGGCAGGTCATTTCCCCACAAGTGCCCTTTCTTTTCACTGTTTCCTGGACTGCCAGTTGGCAGCAGTTCCTTGTGGCTGAGGGCTGCCTGCAAGGCACTGCACAACTTAGGGGCACCACAACTTAGGGCACCGTCAGCACTGAAAAAGCTGCAGGACCAGTTTTGTTTAGAGTATAAACATGCTAATGATCGAACTTATCACGGTTGGTCTAAAAGATGAAAGACCCTTACCGTAATGGAAGTAAGCTCAATGGCGTAGATAAACTCGTTTGAAAGGAGGCATCTTGTGAGATGCCTTTACTGTAAAAGGCATTTGTTGGAGAAATGCTATGGTTGTTAAAAAAAAAACACAACCAGACAATTCTTCATCTTGATTTCCTTGTGTCTTCTGTTTCCATGAGTCTTCACGAGCCGATCCATTCAGAAGAGAAAGTACTTCTCAGAAAGGTGACTTGCAGATGAAGGGGATGTGTGTTCCCCTTTACGGCAGCGTAACTGTACTTCTCTGCAGTGTTGAGCACAGAAAGATGTAGGGGTTCGGGGGCTTCGCTGGCACATTTCCACCTGCATAGCTGTTCATTGTGAAGAGTAAGGCATGGTGCACACAACACCTGCATCAAAAAACAGGAAATGCTGTTACAAAAGAAGTGGCAGCAAAAGAATCTACACTGAAGAACCACAGCATGAGCTGTACACCTGGACAGATAAATGGTTAATGCTCAGTATGGTTTTGGAGCTGCAGGCTCTGTTCCCAGGCTCTCTGAGCTGCTGCATCTCTGATTCTTAGAGGTGCCAAGCTGCTGGAAGCACCAGTTAGGAGTGTGTTGAAGCCAATCACGTTTTGCAACCCTCTGGTGATGCTGCCCTGGATGAGGCCGTGGGAGGCCCTGCAGCCAGCAGCTAGTGCTGTCCCTAGCAGGGGAGTATTTCCCAAATTGCTTCAGGGCTCTTCCGTGACCTGAAGCATAAGGATTTCACAGCCTTACTGAAAAAGTTCTTGCTTCTCAGTTTTGTTTTTAGCCTTGTTAATGGTAGCACCGGGTTCTGTTGTCCATAGCCTGCCAAAATCACTCTGACAGGGTTTCACTTTGAGTGTACCCTCATGGTGCTCATGTATTTTCATCACCGTGCTCTCAGAAGGAAAGGCAGGGTACCCCAGTGCTCCTCTGGAGTGACTGCAATTCGTTGGGCCCTGTGCAGGATAGCTGGGTGAAACATAAAGGCTTGTGCCTGGCGGATGGAACTGAGGCACAGTAACTTTAAATATCCCAAATCTGTACATGTTGTGGTAGCAAATCCTTCACATTAACTGCATGTTGTGTGGAGAGATGATTTGTTAATCTTGGATGGGATGACTCTAATCCGAATCCACCTTTTTGAAAATGCTGTAAGGAGAAGCAAGGGAAGCTACTAACAATGTAAAATAATTATTTCTGTACAGGTATCTCAAAGCAGAGAACAGATAAATGGTTTGCACTGACTGACACGCTTTTGCAGGTCCTGACTTGTAGGAGTCTTTCTGGAAAAGTATCTCTGGTGAGAGGCAGGAACTGAGCAGGGCTCTGCATAGAACCCTTAGGCATAGAGGGGCTCCCAAACTGTTACCAGAGAGGACTGGGGAAAGATGTATGCTGATTGTTACTTCTGCATGTGTTGGATTTAGATGTTAGTGTCTGCTGTAAACCAGAAGTGCCCTTATGGGTCTGCTACGTGCAGTAACATTAAGTCTGTCAAGAAGCTAGGAAGCTTAAACCTGAACGAGGCCGCCTCTGAATAAGAGTAAACTATGTGAAGGAGGGAAAAACTGTCTTTTTGTTGTTGTTGTTCTCTGTTATTTCAGGGCCTACACTGTGATTTTGCTTGTCTAATGTTCCATTATTTAGTGAACAGACCGTCAGAAGAGAGGGTCCGGGAAATCATCGTTAACGCCGTTGAAATTGAACAGGTAAGCCTGGCTAGCACAGTGCTGTGAGCAGCACAGGAGGGATTGTATGTGCATATTAAACGAATTAACTTCTAACTTTGGGAATTCCATATGTAATGCTTGGATCCCTGATGCATTGTATCATCCTTTCTCTCTTCCTTAAATGTGACAAGAAAAGACAGAGACTTTCTGATACAGTTGCCAAGTAACTGAGAAGCTGAAGCTGGTAGGCTGCTTTCCTCCTTAATGACAAAAAAAGAATAAAGGATTCTCTCTTAGAGAAGAGTTTGTTTACCTCTGTCCTTTCAGGATGTTTGTCTCTCCCTGCTCATGCACAGACCTGTTTGTGCCCTGTGAGAGCACAAGGTCTGTTCCGGCCACGCGTTTGAACTTGGTGCTGCGTCTTAACCTTTTTCAGAACTGCTGTTCTCTCACAGAAAGTCCTACCCATCTCTAGGTTTCTGCATTGCTGAGTGTTTTGCAGGACTGTAACTTACCCTTTCTTTTCTGTTGTGATCTAACTGCTGTGATGATGAATGCCCCAGCACGGCCTTACAACACTGACAGGTCCTGCATCAGTGCCTAAACACGTCCATGGCTGAGTTCAGTGCTCATATATCACTATCCTCTCTGATTTGTTGTTCCATAATGGCTGGAAACCAAGGAAAACTGGAGGTTTCTGGATCTATTCCCGTTCCCACTAGTATGCTGTGTAGGTTTTATTGAACTTGGAACTCAAGCATTTTCTGAAGCTTGGGATCTTATGGGGGGGGGGGAGGGGAAGAAGAGGGCAGTAATAAAAAATTCTTGTACCTTTTCCAGAAAAACATGCTAAAAATAAAGGAAGACACAAGCAACTTCTGAAAACAGAAGACACTTGTTGAGTTCAGTGATGCAAGTTATTTATTCAGACAACTGCCTGGGGAGCCTGCAATATCACAAATTGTGTTGCTGTGAAACACAGGTGTCTTCTTTCCTTTTCCCATCTTAAATTTAATTTCCCTAAATGTCATCTATATTTTAACTTCCAGGAGTTTCTAACAGAGGCATTACCTGTAGGTCTGATTGGAATGAATTGCGCTCTGATGAAACAATATATTGAATTTGTCGCAGACCGGTTACTAATGGAGCTGGGGTTCTCAAAGGTAAGAGATGAAATTGCCAGAAATGCTGGCCTGCTAGAACAGCCCAGGAAAGCTGTCAGCACAGAGCACTTTCTTAGTGTGCTTGGGAGCAGGTCACATTCAGCGCTTGCACTTCCATTGAGTGACAGCCGAAACCACACCATTAATTTATGTGCTTCCCTGTTTAAAAGAGCAAGAACAATTTAGGCCATTGTTTCTCTCCAGCTGCTCTGCAGGTTTGTAATGGGAAACTTCTGCTGTGCTCAAGTGCTGCAGTCCTAGAAGGCTCCCAAGCACCTTGCACTGGTTAACTTTGCCAAACTTCTGTGGAGTGACAGTACTGAAACTGCTTACAGAAGTGCTCATAAATTCTGCAGCGTATTTCAGGGAGGGATGATCTGCTTCGAAAGGCTTTGACTTGTTGTTGTTAAGCATTGTTATCCTTTCAGAATCACCAGTGTAATAACCTTTACTTTCCCCAGGTCTTTCATGCAGAAAATCCCTTTGATTTCATGGAGAATATTTCTCTGGAAGGAAAAACAAATTTCTTTGAGAAGAGGGTTTCAGAATATCAACGTTTTGCTGTTATGGCAGAAACAATGGACAACGTTTTCACTCTGGATGCAGATTTTTGATGCCTTGGCAAACTAATGGTGATGGTTTCCCCATCTCACTTTCTGCTGTGAAGTTATCTCCATGTCTTCTGTTGGAGTTGGAGGCTACTTGGATTTTTTCCTGGGTTTTCATGTTGTTTGTTGGAAGAGTAAATACTTTTTGCTCTGTGTCATTAAAAAAAAAAGGGGGTCCTTTTTAAAAAATTTTATATGGCTTTTTAAAAGGATGTCCTTTTTAAGATTCCCTTGACCCATCTGCTGTAAATGCTGTCTTTAAAGATGACCTGGATGCTATTACTTTTTTTAAGACTTCAATAGTATTTTAAGAAAGCAAGCTGTATATTTACCTTACGTTACGGTGTTCTACTCTGAAAACCAGGTGAGGTATCACTCTGTGTATATATGTTGATGTAAGTTATTTTTGTGGTTTCTCTTCTCGTGTTTATAGATCTGACTGAGAGTAAAAGCTCTTCACTTTCATCCTGCTGCAGATATAGTAAGTGAACGCAAGAAGACATTAGTTGAATAAAGTATCAACCATAAAAGCTTATTACACCCAGGGATACAGTTTGATCTCTGCAAAAACCTGGGTTTTGTCTGAAACAGTTTTTACTCTGTTTGAAAACCTGATGGTTGTCAGTAGGAGTTTAAATCATATACATATGATCTTTATATTACAGCTGTTACTAAGCACGTTAGTGGACCTTGAATGGCCTTGAAGACGCAAGCCTGTTAATAGTGGAGAAAAAAACATCCTGTAGTTTGGCTTGTGCTGCCTGGTTTTCCCTGCTTCTCCAAACAAGTGCCTTATTAAGCAGTCTGTGGTTGTGCTGGGCTGCGTGGCTGGAACAGTGAGCTCTGGGTGTTGTCTGTCTTCTCCCCATTGTGCCGGGTGATTTGATATTTCCCCCTTCTCAGTTTCACCTGTGCACTGATGGGAGCGTGAAGGCGTATCATTCCAGGGGATTATGCCTTGAGGTGGTAGAGACATACTCCTTGAGCTGCAAGGAAGCACCGGTAATGCACTGAGGTACTTCAAGTTGCATGTTGAATGTGAACCATGGAAAGTATTGCCACAGAAGAGCTTCTGGAGTAAGGTATTAAAACTTTCAAAAACAAATCTTGAAGTAGTATGGGTTAGCAGCATCACAAAGGACTGCTGTTCGGTTTTTGGTGTGTGCCCAAAAACTTCTTTAATTTTTTGATACCACATGCAGAGAATGGAGCAGTTGAAGAGGACCTTAACATACTGCAGTGATACTTGGGATGTAAGGAATAGTACTGACTTGTAGGTGGATTATCTACAAATAGATAGGCTCTTTTTTTTTTCCCAAAGATGAAGTAAATGTTCATGAGCTAGACAAAGAGCTCTGCTTTATTAACACAAACGTTTTTCCATAATGTTTACTGATTTGTACAAGAGCCTTTTAAGTCTTTCCTACTGCTACAAGCATGTTGTGCTGCTTTCAATATGCTTGGCATGAGCTGAGCTGACACTAGTTACTGCTGGTGGGATGGTTACAAGTGTTATTTCCCTGCCATAGCCCTGAGTAGTGGAGTTCCACGAAATGGGTTCACTGCATTAACATAGTTCCTAGTGAGCAATTGCCTCTGCTGTGAAAACAAGCAGCAAAAACGACTTTTTGTTTGATCACACATTAGAGATCACGGAGTACGGAGCGAGTACGCAAACAGTACAGCTTTTTTTTTTTTAATTCCTTGAGCAGAAGCTGCATCATTTACTATAAGATCCTTGTGGGGGTAGAGGGAGATGTGGGGAATATAGAGAAAAGCTGGAGCTGTTGTCACTAAGTAATGTCCTACAACTACAAGAGAACTGCAGAATCTGGGGAGAAAATCCAGCACCTTTTGCAAATACTGTTTGTGGGAGGCAAAATGCTGTAATTGGTTATGTTGTTGGAGGAGTGGAACCTGTTTTTATGTCACTAAAAGTAATAAAAAGCATTTATTTTGAGTGTTGTGAATTAAGATGAGACTATACAAACTGTTCAAATACGAAACTGTTATGTGCTCAGGTTCTCTAAATGTACATGAGATACCAAAGTGGTCATAACTCCACCGTCTTCCCCCTGCTTGGGTGTTAAATAGTTCTGTAGTTTCAATAAAACTTGAACGTGGAGAGGAACATGTTGTCTGCTGGTTGTGTGCCTTATTGTGAAGTCTAAAACGATAAAATTAGGTCATGCCAGAGAAACGTGGTGTTCATAGCTCTTGGTTTCTGGAAGAAAGATGCGTGTGTTCCTTACACTGTTGTGTACTTGGTAAGTTTTCAACTTCTTGTTCTGGGGCATGTGCTTCACAGTCTAGGGAACAGACACATTTTATTTTTTCCCCTGGAATTTTCTGGGTTAAGGAGAAATCTGGGAGCCCTTTGGGTTCCCCCTTGCCCTGTTGGGTGGCTGGGAAATCTTGTTTGCTTGTTTGAGGTAAAACATCTGCAGCTCTGGAGGCAAAGATGTGGCTGAAGCGTGGTGCGTCTCGGTCGGAGGGACCTCACAGCTGGATTGAGACACAGCTGTTCAGAAACGTCCAGGAAAGATGATTCCGGTTATTAGCACCCAAAACTCCTCATTCTCCTTCAAGCAGAGAAATGTGGATCTCAGGAAGGGGGACTGATTGATCAGGAATAGCCACAGGTCCTTAACAAAAACAGCCAGTGTGCCCCCATCCCTGCTCCCTGGTTGTGAACAGACCGTGGAGTTCGGTAAGTCAGTGACTGGTCCCAGCTCCTGCTGGGAAACAACAGAAAGTGGGTGAAGACAGGGCAATGGGCAAGCTTTTCCTTAGCTTTTCTCACCAGCCCCTAGCTCATGCTGCTGGGCCGGGGGGATTTTTATAGCCAATTAGGGTGTCATGATCGCAGCAGCACACCCAGAGCTGCAGCCAGCCCCTGGCAGGCTGATGCTGTGCTGATCTGTTTCTGCCACGCTTTTCTTCTTGCCTTTGAATGCTATTAAACGGCGCGTCCCACAGTGGCTCCCCAGCCTCCCGGAGCCTGGCAGGGGAGCATCTCCCTTTCAGCCCTTCGTGGTAGGGTGATCCAGACCGGTTTTCCTCCTGGTGGAGCCCTTGAGTCAGCAAACACTCGCGTTTCGCTTGCTAAATTCTTGAGGGCTCTTTGGGGGAGAGCAGCAGTCACTGCAGATGCCAGTATGTTAATAGTACTTGTAGCTACACAGACGGAAGCGTTGTACACGTACAGATATCCCCTGCACATACTCAGAGCTGAGGGGAGAAGCCACGGGGCCTTCTCTGATCCCATCGCCCTTCACCCGGCTCTGGGATCATGGCCATGGTGGCCCAAGCCATGGGGCCAGGCCTCCAGCAGCTCTGGTCAGCTCTGCCAACCAAAATCCAAAACTAAAGTTGTGTTAGCTGAACATGCAGCCACCCATAACGTGTACCTGCATTCGGCCAGCACGTGTGCCTGTTTCGAAACGCCCACTGAGCTGCCTGGCCTGTGCACGGAGGGGCAGCCCTGCCGGCCCCAGGGCTGCGGAGGGACCCCGGGGCTGGCCGAGAGGTCCGCCACCAGCTCGTTTCACACCACGCATTTGCACAGCTGTCCAAGGCAGGGCTGGGGTTTCCCTGCTGCAGTTCTGACCCTTCTCATGAAATTGGAGAGGGTTTGTGAGTGACAGACGTGGGATTCATATGCCAGTTATCCCTTGCAGCGAGGAAGCCTCCAAAACTGCTCTGCAGGCCCTGGGGGAATGGCAGAGGAGTTGGTGTGATTTTTATTTTTTATTTTCTTGGTGGTTGGCAGATCCAGGGGAAGTGTTAAGAGCAAGTCTTAATGTGCAAATAGTTTTTACTTGTTTGTTGAAAGCCTCTGGCACCGAAGCTAATGAACTTCAGAGCTGCAGGAGAGGTTTGGCTGCCCAGAGACATTTCTTAGCACAGCTCCAAACTCCATTCTGTCCAACTGTTCCCTCTGATGCAGTGTTGGACACAGATGTGTCTCAAAAGAGATGATATTCGGGTTGTTTTACAAGGAAATGAAGGAATTCCTTCGACAGCCAGCAGCCTCACACTGCAGGGGGCTGCTCGGTCTCCCTGCTCCACCACTCCAGCCTCTCCGAGCTGAGCAAGCTGTCCTGCTGCCTGCACGGCCGCTGCAAGGCTGCACACCCACTGCCTCCTGAAGGTTGAAGGAAATGAAGATCCTGGTCCTTCCTTCGTTCCCTCTGGGAGTGTTTTGGCTGGCTGGCAGGGTTAGTGGAAAGGTGGCACGGGCTGTGCTTGGCTTAGGACATGAGGATATGAATGAGCCCCGAGGTGGCACCCACAGCAGGGCCACAGCATGCAGACAAGCCCAGGTTGGTGCCAGACCCAGTGAAACGTGCCCAGCAGCAGCAATTTGTTGCCCCTTCCCTCTGTCCTTGTGCTGCTGGGCCAATGTCTGCCAGGCCCAGAAGCACAGGGGCAGCACCGGCACCCCGGGAGGCGTGGGGGCTGCCCCAGTGCCTGCGTCCTGTCTAAATGTCAGCCTGTAGGGCTGGCTGGAGAACAGAAAGCGTTAGTTGGGTGGTTTTGTTCGTGGTGGATTTGTGTGACCGCCTGGAGCCCCAGCAGAGCTGGCTCCTCCTTGCCTAACCCTCTGTGGGTAAGGGTGGCGCTTGCTGCCTCTTACAGGTGTTTCTGCACATGCTGTGGTTTTTGGATGAACGCCTTGCAAAAAACATCTCTCGGTTCGTTTTCCAAAGATTTCTCTTGCAGTGCAGCAGGACTAGCCTGCCGAAGGGCTTGAAGCTTGCCTGAACCTCTGGGGTCAGAGCAGTGGTGAAAGGAGACTGGAAGGGAAAGCGAGGCGATGCTGAGAGCCTCCCTGCCTGCCCACCGGGCCTGGCCGCTCGCCCCCTGCCCTTTCACAGCCGTTTTGGAGGGACCTCTCCTCGCTGCTGCTTTGCGAGGAGCGGGCTGGGTGGGCACATCCATGTGTCTGCATGTAGGGACGTCTGCAAGAGAAACCAGAGCCACAGGGCATCAGGCACCAATGCCCGTTGGATGCAGACAGGACTCCAAAATCACAAGGAAGGGCTGTGTGTGGCTGCTGGGTGCAATGCAGAGGTTTTCAGCCAGCTTGCTACGAAGTCTGCTTGCAACAGAAAGTCATTGGATAGGAATTCCTCAGTAGAGTTAAGAATTAATTACATTATAACCCTCTTGACTTTGCTTTTTCTATGTTTTTCCCCCATTGTCTGGTTTCATTCACCCTGGACCCATTAGATTTGAGTGCTTTAAAAAGAGCTCCTTGAGAGGTGTGTTGAAGCTCTTGTGCCCCTTACACTGTTAATTGACATGTGCTCGTGGTGCTGCCACACTCTGCAGCATGAGATCTGCCAAGCAAATCTCTCCCCCCCACCCACGAGATGTGAGTGCAGCATTAGCACATGCCGGTGTGGTGGTTTCACTCGGGCGGGCAGCCGAGCTCTACCACAACCGCTCTCTCACTCCCCCTCCTCAAAGAGGAACGGGGAGAAAATACGATGAAAGGGGCTCAGGGGCTGAGATAAGGATGAGGAGATCGCACAGTAATTACCGTGACGGGCAAAACAGACTCAGCATGGGGAGATAGTAAGATTTATTGCCTATTACTAACAAGCTAGAGAAGTGAAAAACAAAGGAAAGAAACCAAAAGCACCTTCCCCCCTCCTCCCCCATCCACCCTCTTCCACCTCCTCCCCCCGAGCGGCGCAGGATAACGGGGCAATGGGGGTTATGGTCAGTCCATAGCGCTTCTTCTCTGCCGCTCCTTCTCGGTCACTCTCGTCCCCTGTGCTGTGGGGTCCCTCCCATGGGATGCAGTCCTTGCCGAACTGATCCGGCGTGGGCTGCCCACAGGCAGCGGCTCTTCAAGAACCGCTCCAGATCTGGGTCCGTACCACGGGGTCCATCCCTCGGGAGCAAACTGCTCCAACCTGGGTCCCCCACGGGCAGCAGCTCCTGCCAGGTCACCTGCTCCTGCGTGGGCTCCTCTCCACGGGCTGCAGGTCCGGCCCGGAATATGCTCCGGCAGGGGTCTTCCACAGGCTGCAGTCTCCGTCGGTGCAGGTCCACCTGCTCCACCATGGTCTCCTCCATGGCCTGCAGCGTGGAACCCTGCTCCACCGTGGTACTCCATGGGCTGCAGGGGGACAGCCTGCTTCACAATGGGCCTCACCACAGGCCGCAGGGGGCTTCTGCTCCGGCGCCTGGAGCACCTCTCCCCCTCCTTCACTGACCTTGGTGCCTGCAAGACTGTTCCTCACTCCTCTCACTCTCCCAGCTGCTGTGTGGCACAGCGTTGTTTTTTTTTCCCCTGTCTTAAATCTGCTCTCACAGAGGTGCAAACAACATCACTTACTGGCTCAGCTCTGGTCAGCAGTGGGGCCCTTACCAAACATGGGGCAGCTTCTAGATCCTTCTCACAGAAGCCACCCCTATGGCCCCCTGCTACCAAAACCTTGCCACGTAAACCCAATACAGCCGGCTGTCTTGTAAGTTCAGATGGTCTTACCAAAAGCCTGTAAAACAGAGAGGAACTGCTGCCACTTCTGCTTCCTTTGTGTCTTGGCTGATAATTTATTTCTGTTTCTGTAGGTTTGGACTAAAGCGGTCTGTTCGTTCTCACAACAGCCACACAAAAAGGCCAGTTTTTGCCCAGGACTAAAGGAAGGGATTTTTTTCCAGACATCTTCCCTTCTTCGTTGTAGGCTGAAAAACTGAAGTTTGCCACAATTGCGTGGACATCAGAGATGTGTGACACAAATGCACGTGCAGAAGGGTGGCTGTGGCTGGGACAAGGAGCATTTCATTTCCACATGATTTAAACCTCAGGCACCGTAAGGCAGGTTCTCACCCGGGATGTGTCAGTGCAGTGCCATGAAATCAGCACGCCCAGTCAGAGCCCGACGGGCGTGAGGCTGGAAATGTGGCTGCGATGTGATGAGCACCCACCCGTGTACAGGTGAGGTGGAGAGCAAGCTAGGATGGAGGCCTGGTTTGCGCCATGCCGGACTTGCATGTACCCTTCCCAAGGGCCCAGCAGTGTATCACAGTATGCAGAAACAAACATCCTGTATTTATTTGTCTATTTTTAAAACCAGATGCAGTCCATCAGTGCAGGGCTCTGGGCACTGCTGTGCCCTGCTGGTGGGGATCCAGCCCAGCATTGCCCCTGCCCCAGCAAGCCGGTGCCATCTAGGAGGGTAACGGGATTCGTCTATTTCCCCATAACCACCCTGAAGCTCCTGGGGCCATTTCCATGGTGGGGAACGTTTACAAGCTTATAAACTCTATCTGAGAGCTTTTCTAGATTATTCAGTAAACTTTCCTGCCATCTGTGAGACGGGATTTCAGGTTTGCATCCTGACGACTTCCTCCATGGCCTGATGCGCAGTGGTGTGGGGCTCTGTGCTCATTGCCAAGTGAGCGTGTCCCTACAGACAGAGGCGAGCAGCGTGGGCCAGAGGGCACTGCCGGTGTCACCCCGAGGGCTCTATTGCCTGCAGAAACCCTGGCACATTTCTGGATGGTGTGAGGACAGGGCTGCTGCTGTCTCTGGAAGCGCAGGCTCTGTGGGATGGCCATAGCGAACACCGAGGTCTGCAGCAGCTCTGCACTGTGGCTCGGTCAGTTGGGACCCGTGTTTGCCATTTTCTGCTTACATCCCCTGCAAGAGAAAGGTAGAGAATCACACAGAAGGCATATTTTCTTTACGGAATTAAAAATAAATGCCAGCCCCCTGCTCAGCTGTTCTCTGCCATCCACGCCCACGCAGCAGGAGCATCTCCTGTGGCTCTGCTGCTGATTGATGGGTGACTTTTTCCGGGGACACTGGCCCGTGTGGAGGTGGCTACCAGCTGCTTGGGGCAGGACTGGTGCTGTGGGACGTGGGGGTTGAAGCACAGGAGGGAGAAGCTCCAGGGACCGCTGGAAGCAGGCGTGTGGCTGGTCTGGACCACCTCTGATGGGCAAAGTAACACCGGAGTGCCCTCAGATTGCATCCCCATTTCTACCTGCTTATTAACATGAGTCTCATGTTAGGAGCCCAGTTAGTGTAAGCTGTGGGTCAGGGCGCTTGAGGCAGGATCTGCAGTGGAAGCCAGCTCTGCGAGGGCCAGAGGAGGTAAATGAGAATAATCTTGATGTGACCTACTTCAATTTGCACCTTCCTCACATTCATGCAGCTCTCCTCCAAACCTCTGGTGTGGCAGCAACAAGAGTTAAGGATCCTGCTGCAAATTGCATCCGCTGATGAGTAAAGCTCACAGAACTTGTGACATGGAGAAATCAGGGGAAGGTCACATCATTAATTCAGGTCCCTTTGGGATAAGCAATATCCTCCTCCTGGGTTTCTGGGCAACATCCAGACTGCAGCCCTGGCCACTGTGCCGTGCACAGGGCTCCTTCCCCAGGTCTTCCAAAAGCCTGATGGAAATTGGGGCACTGGTGGATACACAGCAGGTTTGACACTACAAATCTCCTGGGTTTGCTGAAAGACCAGTGTTGTTTACCACTCAGAAATGAAGACAGATGAAGCTGTGGCATTTTTGGGGTCTTTCTGGGAGAGTCCTTGGGGTCTGCCAGCAGAACTTATCCTATTCCTAGAAAGGCAAGAGGAAGCAGCTCAGTCAATCACTGTCTGTGGTCAAAGCTCCAGAAGTGAATCGTGAAATATTTGCCAGGTGCACCATCAAGTAGCAGCTGCAGGTATCAGGTACCACAGCTGTGGCTGCTGTGTTGCCATCATTTCTTTAGCACATCCATTCTCCTTGTATTCTTCCATAGGCAGGACAAAACTCTTCTCCCCTCCACCCCCACAAACCACGGCGGCCGTGCCTGTGTCTTCCGATGTCTGGCACTGGCCCTGCACCAAACCTGGTCTTTAGATCTATGAGAGAGGCTTCCTGGAGAACAGCTTGGGTTTAACCACATGCTGCTGGGCCTGACTTGAAACCTTCTGGGTGCAGTTTTGGACCTAGGTCATACTGGCAGTCAGAGTGGATGGTCACCCCATGGCTTCCACATCTTCTTGATCTTCGTGCTTCCCCATGTATTAGCCCAGCAGCTTCAGCAGCTCCCGTGTTCTGGTTTGCTCCTTTGGTGCTGGAGCTGGGAGGGGAGCAGGCAATTTGCTTTGCGGGTGACTTGCTATCTATTGCTCTTTCAAGCAGTCACTTCCATCTAAAGGAAAATGCTCCAAATTCTCCTACTTTTCTTGGAAGGCAGAGATATTAGTATGGTGTAGAGGGAGAAAAAATGTATACAAGTGTATATTAACAAGACTATAAGTGTATATTAACAAGACTATAACACTGCACTTAATATATATTTGGATTCTCAGATGGTTGCTATTACAACTTTGGTGTGTCTTCTTTTCCTCCAAAACATTCATTTTCTGAGCAATGTTTTTCCTGTCTCTGCATCTCTTTTCCTTCCCAGTCCCACTTCCTCCTCCTAATATTGCTACACGGTAAGACAAGCACTAGAAGGACACCATGGCCACGTGCAATGATTCTGGTGTTCTGATTTTTGCAAGAGTGTATTTACGGTGGTAAAAGGGTTAGGAACTTACCACTTATCTGAGACCCTTTCCTGTGGGAAAGGGTCTCAGGTAAGTGGCAGTTGCTGGCCACCAGAAGAGTCTCTGACAGTGAGGTACTGGCTACCTCAGCTGGTCATTTCTTTCATGTCTACACGCTGGGAACAAGCCAATTTACTCCTGCTTTTAGGGTCATCCTCATTATCATTTACATAGTTCAAGCCATGTGAAAATAAACCAAAGCAAATCCAAGATCTACCATTCCTCTCATGGTAGGTTGAAAGGTAGCAAAGCCACTGTAACTTAAAGTGAAAACTCAATTTAGCTGTTAATAAGTAGCATCAATTTTTTAGAATTCAATACCTGTATTTGATTAAATTTTGAAGAACTGTGTGTACTGGATAACAAGATGGAATTGCATTAACAATCTATAATTTAATTTCTCATCAGACTTCAAACAAATTTTCTACTCGTGTGAAACAAATTTCAAAGTTGTTATGGTTCATCTTCCAAATGTTCCCTCTTTCTGAGGTTAATGTAGAAACATATTGCACAAATCATGGGGTAAGGCAAGTATGAAGTAATGCCCTTTAGTGTCTTTCTTGAAGAGCCACAGAAGCTATACTTTTTTGTGAAAGAACATGTACCGAAAGGAAAATCTTTTACTTAACCTGTAAAAATGTTTATTTACATTCTTCCTTCCACCTGAGATGTCTCTGAAATATCTCACTAACAGACAAATATATATATATATATATATATATATTTAAGTAAAACTGTGCTAGTTGAAATGCAACCCCTTGGCTAAAATGTGGTGAAGACAGCCTGGTTCTTTAGAATTGCCCCAAAATAGAGTTCCGCTGTTTAGTGTTGGTCTGAACGTGAGTTTCCAGCAGGAGATTCAGAGAGGTTCAGTCAGAAGTGTTGCTCCAACTAACTGGAGCACAACTTCATAGGATTAAATCCGATTTACCCTGTTGTGTTTTTTTTTGTGAAGCTTTTGTTGGGTCTGTAACAACCCTGCTGGGTAAGGACATGGTGTTGCTAATAACTGCCTTGACCAAAACTAATAATGTTGTGGTTGTATTGAATTAAAACTGTTCTCTGTCATTTACTACCCAGGAAAAAAACAGTTTTTGTTTTCAGCAATCTTCTGAGGTGCAAACAGGCAAAAGGAAAGGTAAATAGCATAGACCAGAACAATACACTGAGAAAGGGAGAGAAAATTACACCTTGTACTTTGAAGAAAATAATATGATAGAAAAGAAAAATGGAGAAAATGAAACAATTTTTGAACACAGTTGCAGGATTATCACTGCAACTTGCTAATAAAATAGTTGATGGCTTAGTCTCAAGGCTATGTCCAAGCCCATGAAGCCCATAATTGGAATCTGTGGGCTGATGGAGATCTATTTTGGTCTCTAAGTGTGAACTGCTCTTGTTGTATGGAGAAGAGAAGATTACGTGAGAAATCCTGACAAGAGGACTCATTAAGATTATTCTATTTGGCTCTAAATAACCGAGGTGATACCTGTTACTTTGGTAATAAATGTCACCACCATGAAGATGCTAAAAACTTCAATGGGGTTGTGAGTCACTGAACTTTTTTTTTTTTTTTATTTTTATTTATTTTTATTAAGAGTAGTTTCATACCTCCTAAAAGAAATTATACAATGAATCAAAGAAATTATACAATGAGTGAAGGTACACGGAGCAGCTTGGACCTGAACCCTACGCTGTCCCACCCCTGGCATGGGGCTGCTTCCACCGCATCTGCTGGAACAGCGCTGACACCAAATCCATGCTTGGGGCTTGCTTGCCTTGCTCCTCCTCGCCCAGACAACTTGACAAGCTGTGGCTCAGGAATGTCCCCTGGCACACCTTGGTTTCCAACCCAGCTGTAGCCTGCAGGCCTGAAAGGCAGCAAACTGGAGCAAGGTGAAGGTCAAAGGATGGCCAAGTCCATCTGAGGAAAACCAAGGCCCAACTCATTCAAGTATTGCATCGATGGTGTTTTCAGCTTCAGTTTTGAATGTTGTTTAAGGCATTTGTGTTGCCCCCCCCCCCCTCCCGGATCTCTCCATCCCTAGTGGCTCATCCTACGCTGACCCCAGGCTCCGTGCTGGGTCATATCCCGTCTTCTTGGTAGGGATGCACGGCATCGCTGCCTACTGATTTCCAAAAGCAAAAAAGGGTTTGGCCTCCTTTGTCAGTCTTGTGGAATATTATGCTATAGAATATGTGAAAAAGACTGTTTCCTGTGTTTTGTTTTACGCCGAAGAGCAATCTATTTCCAGCGCATTACAATATTCTACATATGGACACATCCTATAAATACCTTCCTGCAAGTCTTTTCTACAGTACACATACAACAGCGCAGTCCCCGAGTCCCACTGGTGTGCTGGCAAATTTGTGACCAGCAGAGGCTTGGTTTTAATGCAGTTCACATGCAGCATGGAGAAATACAGCTGCATAAGGTGAATAATGATGAACAGGGTTGTCTTTCTTGTAATAAGGCAGAAAGGCAAGAAAAACAACAGTGAGGCATGGAAAAATAGGGCTTCTAGGGGCTTTGAGATCACCCCAGTCCTTCCTTCGGAGCAGGCAGGGGGGATGAAGCACTCTTTTGTCGTTTCATATGGGATAATCGGTGTTCCCCACAGGACAACCCAGCCTCCAGCGCTGGATCCCGCCGTCTCCCCAGGAGGTTAGGTCTGGTGCCTCATTAGCCTTGCAGTGAGCTGGTCTAGCACAAGCCTTCCTTCACACAATTTTAAAATCCCTTTGCTTTCTACACACAGGGAGCATAAAAAACACGTTAAGAAGTTATCCCATTAAAGCTGTGTCTTCTGTGTTTGAAGAATATTTTTAATTATCTAACCAGTGCCGGCGCTTCTGCCTTTCCCCACAGGTTGTGGGGTCGAGGCCCTTCCTGGCGTCAGAGGGGAAAGCCCTGCTGGCTCAGCAGCCCTTCCCAGCCCTCCGACCACTGCTTGTCAGGGTTTGGTACATCACAAATCGTCAGTCCTAGGAATAGATGCCAAATCCTCCACTGCTCAAGCAGCAGTGCCCATCGGAGGGTGCCCATGGAGCTCTGTGCTCTGACAGGTGATATCTGGGCTCCATCTGCCACTGCCAGGGTAGCCATGGCACAGGAGGGAAGGATGGGGCATGCTGAAAAATACTGGAAAAGGTAAAAAATCAACAGGGAGGGAGAACAAAAAATCTGAAATGTAAACCTCCCAGAACAAATTTCACTGTGTAATTGCAAATGCCGGGGCTGGTCCTCAGGGAACTCCTTGGGCTGGGTTTCTTCAAAAACTGTGATTTGCTGGGGAGGGAATACAGCTTCCAGTGCCCCCCTGTTAAGGTCCTGTTTGGGGGTTTTAGAATAAATTTTGAAAGAAATTACCAGCCTGCTGCTATAGGCTGCGCAAGCACCTCTAACTCTTTCCTCCTGGAGCTACTCATCCATTGGCTCCTCACCCACAGAACCAAACAGATATTTTTTGAAAACACATAATTTCAGGTATTTTTCTGGGAGGATTTCTGAAGGATTCCCCTCAAGGGCCTGCCTTAGTACCTGTCTCTGCAACTAATCACTTCTTTTAGTTTATGAACGCACATTTTCTGAGAATAAGCTATATATGATCCCAGCTCCGTGCACTGCAGTAGGTTATTTTATTTATCATTTTTGCATTCTTCCTTAGTACAGGCTTCAGACATTCAATTTACAAAACTTGTTATTATGGGACCACCCTGTTTCTTACTGTTTATTTTCAGGTAGCTAGATTTCCAGAGAGGCTCAACTTACCTTGTTCCTGGGTGTTTGAAACCCCACTGACTCTTAGATCTTATTTAAAAGTGTTATGAAATGGTTGAGAAAGGTTTACGTGATTTCTGTAATGGCAAATCATTTCCTTGTCCATGCCCAAAGTTTTCACGCAAGATAAACTCCTGCGCCTGGTGTGGCCCCAAAGTACAGCCTAGAAGGTCAAAACTCCACAAAGCCAAGTGTGACTGATAAACACGAACAAGAACACTTACGTAACCTTCACTCGTCTGCTGCCACTTCCACCAAAACGCCTCCGACTGCACGGCTCTGACGTGATTCCCGCTGACGTCCCTGCAGATAACCCCACTGCGTTCAGCTGGAGCTGCAAGACAGCCCCAGATTATTTTCCCTTTCTTCCTCTTTCTCTTCACCCAGTTTCTCCTGCAGAACAAAGGCAGCGGTGACGATTGCCATCACGCCGCAGGGAGCTGCTCTAGGAGGCGATGCAGCCAGAAGCGTTTTGCCAGCAGCTTCTGGAGACATCTCTGATGGAAACCACCACGTGGTGGTGCTCCGTGGGGTGTGCCCCCCACAGCCACCTCGTTTTGTCACCTCTGGGGACACTATTGGAGATGACATTCACTGTAACGTGTGCATCCTACTGGATTTAATTAGAAACGCTCGGCTATAATTAAGTGATGGTCCCTGTAGTTCTATTTTGATAAGACTTTGTAATGTAAGTCCTAAACGATGTTGCAGAAGTAGGTTACTGCATGTCATAGCTCCTGGGCAATGACTGAAGACAACACAATATGAGATACAGTCTGGGGGTGGGAGGCAGCTCTGTGCTTTGCATGAAGTACTTACCTCACGCTTTCCAGGATTCCCTGGATTATTACTTCTGCGTAGCCACAGACTAATGACGCTCATCTTTTTCTTTCAGCATCCTCCTCCAATGACTTTTTCAGGGTCTGACACGAGTACAGTGGGGACAGGGGCAAAGGGCATCATGGGCTGCACAGTGCCACGGACGCTTCTCCGTCCTTTGCCTCAGAGCACAGGAGGAGAGGCACGGGAGGACAGGGGAGAGAACAGGACTGCAGCCATGCTCTGTAGGCTTCTTCTTTGTCATCTGAGCAGCCAGAGATCAGGTTAGGAAAGCTAAAGCCCCATTAGAATTAAATTTGGCCAGGGAATTAAATATGGCCAGGGTTGTTAAGGGCTAAAAGAGAGGTTTCTATAGGCACATGGGTGATAAAAGGAAGACTAGGGAAGTTGTGGGTCCTCTCCAGAAGGAAATGGGAGACCTGGTCACCCGGGATGTGGAGAAGGCTGAGGTACTCGACGTCTTTTTTGCCTCAGTCTTTGCCTGCACATGCTAGCCACACAGACCAAGTCCCAGAAGGCAAAGGCAGGGAAAATGAAGACCTACACCCCCCTACACACACATACTGTAGGAGATCAGGTTTGAGACCAGCTCAGGAACATGAAGGTGCACAAGCCCATAGGACCTGATGAGATGTGGGTCCTGAGGGAACTGGAGGATAAAGTTGTTAAACCGCTGTCCACTATATCGGAAAAGTCGTGGCAGTCTGGTGAAGTTCCCACTGACTGGGAGAGGGGAAACATAGCCCCATTTTTAAAAAAGGGAAAAAAGGAAGACCTGGAAACTACAGGCCAGAAAGTCTCACATCTATGCCTGGCGAGATCATGGTGCAGATCCTCCTGGAAACTATGCTAAGGCACATGGAAAACAAGGAGGTGATTGATGAACCAACATGGCTTCACTAAGGGCAGATTGTGCCTGACAAATCTGGTGGCCTTCTACGATGGGGTTACAGCATTGGTGGGTAGGCGAAGAGCAATTTACATCATCTACCTGGATTTGTGCAAAGCATTTTACACTGTCCCCCATGACGTCCTTGTCTCTAAATAGGAGAGACATGGATTTGATGGATAGACCACTCAGTGGGTAAGGAATTGGCTGGATGGTCGCACTCAAAGAGTTGCTGTCAATGCCTCAATGTCCAGGTGGACATCAGTGACAAGTGGTGTTCCTCTGGGGACACTATTGAGACCACCACTGTCTTTGTCAGTGACACGGACAGTGGGACTGAGTGCACCTTCAGCAAGTTTGCTGATGACACCAAGCTGTGTGGTGCGGACAACATGCTGGAGGGAAGGGATGCCATCCAGAGGGACCTGGGCAGGCCTGAGAGGTGGGCCTGTGTGAGCCTCGTGAGGTTGAGCAAGGCCAAGTGCAAGGTCCTGCACCTGGGCCAGGGCAATCCCAAGCACAAATACAGGTTGGGTGGAGAATGGATGGAGAGCAGCCCTGAGGAGAAGGACCTTGGGGGGGTGGTTGACAAAAAGCTCAACATGAGCCTGCAAGGTGCACTTGCAGCCCAGAAAGCCAACCATATCCTGGGCTGCACCAAAAGCAGAGTGGCCAGCAGGGCGAGGGAGGTGATTGTCCTTCTCTGCTGTGCTCTCGTGAGACCCCACCTGGAGCCCTGTGTTCAGCTCTGGGGGCCGGGCACATGAAGGACATGGAAATACTAGAACTGGAACAGGTTGCCCAGAGAAGTTGTGGCAAGTGGAAGAATGTAGCTGGGGGTGGTTGTGGACGGTTTGAATGAGAAGATCTTTAATGTCTCTTCCAAGCCAAACTATTCTATGATTCTGTACACCTGCAACATTCCTCTGCCTTTTTTTTCCACAGTTTGGTCTTTTTCCATGAAGTCAGGCTAACATGTGAAGCTTTGTTACAGAGTCTGGAAGAAGAAAACATCTTCAGAAGCATCCCAAGCCCAGGGGTCAAGACAGATTTTCATTCTTTCAAAACAAGCCAATACTGAGGTTAATGAAGAAGGTTCATCCTTGACCTCAAGGGCCAGGACACTGCCATTTCACTCATTTCACCCGGGGTCTGCCAGCTAATGCAGAGCCCTTGCTTGCGGATGGGTCCTGCGCACTGTGTGCATGGTGCCCCTCTGGAATCACTCATCTGCAGTCCTGACCTTTACCCAGAGATATTTTTTTTCTGCCAAAGAGCATAAATTCTCATTTTCTGTCTTTTTTTTTTTTTTTTTTTTCTCAGATATAAATCAGCTATTTTGTGACAGCAGTGCAATTTCTGCCTGTGTAGGGACCCCAGCCTAGTGGGCACTCTCCTCCTGTGCAGCTCGCCCTGCCCTTGAAAGCCCCTCTGTCTCTGGGTAGGTACACAGGCAGAACAGTGTGCTGCCTCCTGTGCTTTTAGCCCCTCAAATCACAATTCTGCTCTCAGTAGTTTTTCTGTTTTCCTCCTGTCCACTCCCTTCTTCCTGCCTGATTTTCCTGAGCTGATGATCTACCTACAGTAAGCAGCTCCTGGGCTTGGGGACCTGCTGCCACTCCTGGTCAGGCAGAGACATCCAGTTCAGTCTACAGAGACATTCCCCAGCCCAGCAATTTTCATAGCAAGAACTTCATGATATTGAACCACGTCTCCAAATGCTTACACATGCACAGCAAAAACTGACTCAATAGGGGAAATATTAATAGTATTTACATTTTATGCAATAACATTTTAAGAAATGCAAATTGCCTTCCTTGAATTCATGATATTATCTGGCCTCCAACAACCTGACATGAGAAGTGGGCTTGACAAACCACCAAAGATGTTCCCGTGGTGACCTGAAACCTGCTGACTACACCTCACACAGCAGTAGAATCCTTTGGAAGTCAGCTTTGGCTCTAGGTATAAAATCATAAAATCATAGAATGGTTTGGGTTGGAAGGGACCGTAAAGTCCATTCAGTTCAAGTCCCCCTGCCATGGGCAGGGACACCTCCCACCAGACCAGGTTGCCCAAAGCCCCATCCAGCCTGGCCTTGAGCACCTCCAGGGATGGGGCATCCACAGCTTCTCTGGGCAGCCTGTGCCAGGGCCTCACCACCCTCTGAGTGAAGAATTTCTTCTAACATCTAATCTAAATCTCCCCTCTTTTAGTTTAAAACCATCCCTCCTTGTCCTATCACTATCTACCCATGTAAAAAGTCACTATCCATCTTTTTTTTTAAGCCTGTAAGGCCACTACAAGGTCACGCTGGAGCCTTCTCTTCTCCAGGCTGAACATCCGCAGCTCTCTCAGCCTTTCTTCATTGGAGAGGTGCTCCAGCCCTCTGAGCATCTTCATGGTCCTCCTCTGAACCCGTGCTAACAGCCCCGCATCCTTCTTGTGCTGGGGGCCCCAGCCCTGGATGCAGCACTCCAGGTGGGGCCTCACAAGTGCAGAGCAGAGGGGGACAATCACCTCCCTCCTCTACTGGCCACTCCTCTGTGGATGCAGCCCAGGGTGCAGTTGGCCTTCTGGGCTGCAGGCACAGACTGCTGGCTCATGTCAAGCTTTTTGTCCACCAGAACCCCCAGGTCCTTCTCTGCAGGGCTGCTCTCATTGAGTTCTTCTTCCAGTCTGTGCTCATGTCTGGGATTGTGCTGACCCAGGTGCAGAACCTTTTACATGGCCTTGTTGAACCTCATTTGGTTCACATGGGCCCACTTCTCAAGCTTATCCAGGTCCCTTTGGATGGCATCCCTTCCTTCTGTAGTATTGACTGCATTGGTGTCATCTGCAGACTTGCTGAGGGTGCACTCAGTCCCACTGTCTCTGTCATTGATGAAGACATTGAACAGCACCAGTCCCAGGATGGACCCCTGAGGGACACCGGTCTTCACCAGCCTCCACCTGGACATAGAGCCCTTGACACAATGTCCAAAATGTCCCTTGCTAAGTAAGGGATAATGTTTAGAAAGGTGGGAAGCGAGGGTTACCACACTGCCAGCTCAAAGCTGTCCCAGTGCTGTGACAATACCTGCGCAGCTGGAAGCCTTTCCCTGCTGGAGGCTGAAACGTCTGTGCTGCAGGGCTTGGGGGAACATGTGGGCATGGGCAGGGGCATGGGCATGGATATGGACATGGGTGGGAGGACTCCCTTCTTCTCGCAGCACGTGTGATGCTGCAAACCTCTCTGACGGATGTGTTGAAGGTTTATGAGGTCTGCAAGGCAGACCAGTCCCCTTACTACTAGGTGGAGCAATGGAAGTGCTGAACTCTCACCTGCCCAAACACCACGGCTTCCTCCATCCTGCCCACCAGGATCTGCCCACACCAGTGCCAAGCCCCCGGTGCTGGCCATGAGTGCCTCTTTCCAGCCAGGGCAGAAGTGAAATCCCATCTTCTGCCAGGCTCGGAAAACACAGCGAAGAATAATGGTAGGAAATGTGGATTCTGTGCAGATTGCAGCCCGTGAAGAAAGAGCCCGAGCCCTTTCCAAATATTTGTTCTCTGGAGCTGGCAAATGATCTGAACCAAAACAAGGCTTATATAACTCTGCCTGGGTTGGTGAAACTTTTATCTTAGCTCCATCCTAATGCAAATTAGTTGCAATTTACTTTCCTTTTGGCTTGACAAATACAGCCAAAGCAAAGCAGCTGTTATCTAAAGCAGTCCCTAAACATTCAGCAAGTGGTGCCGTTGCAGACCGTCCTCATGCCTGCCCTGCAGAGAACAGGGTGCAGTGCCATCGCACGTTTCGGCATTCTGTTTTTTTGGCATTCGGGGTTAACCCATCCCTACCGTGCTATGATGCCCCGCTCAGCCAGAGTGTGCGATGCGCTTCCCATGGCAGCTCTTCCCACACGCATCGCATTTACTCTCCCAGCAGCGTAGAAATGATTATGCACATTTCTGTGCCAACGGCCCGCCCCTGCCTAGCAGTAGGGTTGCATAAAGACAGGCGACAGAGAGAAGTCTTAATCGCTGCATGAAAAACCCTTTTCGCTGTTGCCCATCTCGCAATGAGAAGCATCACCTTCAAAGCTCTGGTGGCATGTCCGTGCTTTAAGCTCAGAACCTTATTAAGTCTCCTGCCTTCTCCTATGAGCCTTGATATTTGGTACAAGAATTAAAAATATTTATGTATCAGCTTTTGGCTAAAGAACTTGCAGAGCAGTAATGGCCTTCCAAATTCAGGTCTTGGCTCCCAGTCTCATTTCCTATTCTCTCGGGATGCCTTGGGTCAGTAAAGAAGTCGCAGTCCCTTTTCATGAGCACACACACACACACGAACACACATACTAAGGAGGCATTCTCCAGAAGTGAATTGACAGGCTACCCATTTATTAATAACCATTTCTCAAAGAGATTCTGGAACAACTCCCCAGACCAGTGTTTATACCAGCAGGTTACAACAGAAGAGCTAAAATACAGCAGAACAGTCTTTCCCCTCATCACGAGACCTAAAACGTGCTTCCTTTGCATTCCTGGCATGATCTGTTATCTGTCTAAACGTATGGCCCACCAAGGCAGACACCTCATCTTCCTCGGTACCTCCAACACTCAGCAGCTGTTTAGGAAGTAAGGAAATAGGAGCACAGCAGTAATAACTAGAATATAAAGATATGCGGCTGTAATAAAAGTTGCGGTAGCAATATTGGATTTTTGTGGTTTACATTTCCAGCTTTGACTTTCAGAAAGTGACATTTATATGCACTCTGGGAATGTGATAATAATCTTGGTATGCCAAAGTAGTTTTCCAGTTTGAAGGATAATGTAAAACAAATTAATTTCAGTTCTTAGATTAAGTATCTCCCCTTCCCTAGATGGTAACTACTCAAAGCTACTATAATAAAATTTAATGACTGCAGTACTGTGAATTTTTTCTTTAGTCCATGGACATTTGGTTGTTGGAAAAGATGGAATGGAAGCTGGAAAAGTAAACTAAGAACTATGGGTTAAAGTCTTTCTGTACAGAACCGTCTCCTAATGTTGACTGTTCCATGAAGTTACAGACGAATTATAATTGTACTGTTTAATCAAAAAAAGGACTTTATTTCTACAGATCTCTGTTTGCACAGACTCTATTTTTTCCCTCTTAAAATATTTACAAGAACATTTTACGTTAAGTATTTTCAGTGGAAAATTGCCCAAGAAACTACTTGCAGATTGAGGGAATGAACCCAGTGGGCATCAGCTACAGATGCTACTGAATTTGCTGAATGTGGAATGCAGGATAAATGCAAAGAAGATTGAAAGGTGCTTTACAGGCTGAAAATAGCAGATTCATTTGATACATTAATGTTTTGAAGCCTCTGATCAGACAATCAAGGTCTGGAGTAGCAGAACGCTGTTAAAGGTGACAGGAAATGACAGAAATGACCCAACGAATTACCCAGCTGAATGTATTAATAACTCGATGTTGGTTTCCAAGGAACACTTTTTTGTTTCACTCGGTGCACTAATCCATTAGGAAGAGCATCATACAATTGCAGCTCGATTCAGAAATGAAATGAAGGTGTTTGGCCCTAGGAGGAATTTCAGAGGTGATGTCCCTGGTCTGGGGACTTTGTGGGGGAAAGGATTGTTCCAAGTGAGAGAGGCACTGATAGAAAACTGCACATGGGAATGACTCCTGCCCATGCCTTGGTTGGTCATCTCGAGACTCTTCCTACAGCTATCACATATCCACACAGTAACCCTGGGATATTCAGCTGCTCAAAATGTAAACAGCATACAGATGCACTACATCTTCCTGAACGTGTATTTGCAGATAAACTGGGTTCCCCTCTGTGTAGGCATGTTGTTCATGGAAAACGTCAGCTCAGCTTTGATGGCATTTTAGGACAGCTCTATTTGTAGCTGCAGTAGTTAGCATGCTTTGGAGGCCTGCAAAAGCTCACGTGAATAAACATGAATTCGTCACTGAAACTTTTATGTGCTCTTGTTCATGGGTATACGGAAAGATGCACAGACAGGCACCTTTAAAAGATGCTCATGATGTTCCCAGAGAGGTTGTGGAGTGTCCCTCCTTGGAGATCTTCAAGAGCTGCCTGGACATGGTCCTGGGCAACCTGCTCTAGGTGGCAGTCCTTGAGCAGCAGATTGGACCAGATGGTTTCTAGAGGTCTCTTCCAACCTCTACCACTCTCTGATTCTGTGTACTCTTAATTTTCTATAGCTGTATTTCCATCTTTTTTCATCTTTTAATGATGATATTTTTTACAATTAGTGGAACACCAAATTTTAGATTCCTCAAGATCATAGAAACACCCACATTTAATATGATCAAGCTTTTAACTTTTAATATCATTAGCCCAAAGAGCGCAGAGACGTGTCCCACAGCTGCCCTACAGAGAAGAGATGCCAGCATGGCAGGATGTTTCTCTGAAGGCCTCTGCATTATGGTAGATGTGGAGGTTAAGCAGATGAAACAGCTGGACATTGTAGCTCACAGCAGACATCCTACAGTATGTTTCACACAACTCCTGATCCTCTTCAGACACCTGCTTAGAATCATATAACCTTAAAATCACAGAATGATAGAATGGTTCAGGTTGGAGGAGACACGTACATGGCCTGAGCGGCTGCAGGTGGAGGAGCGCAGGGTGGCCACGTGGGGCCTGGTTGTTTGGGATGCAGCAGCCTGAAGCCAGTAGCTTTCCTGAAGTCCCAGACATGTCACCCCAGCTGAGTCCCTTCTGTTCCTGTCCTTATGTGGATGATGTTCTTCTCCCAGAGAGCAGAGCATAGCCATCAGAATGGCCCACAGAGAGACAGCTCCGATGCCAGTCCCTGGTATGCAGCCCCTCATGCCGTCCCACGGTGTAACGGGAGCAAAGCTGTGTCTTCTGCTCATGGCTGGTCTTGGGGCAGTTTGGTGAAGCAGAGCAAGCCTGATGTAGGTTTATTGATTTTGTTGTCTGTCTGCAGAAAGTGGTCACGGCTTAGTAATGTTGCAGGTAGCTTCATAATTATTGATAGACCACAATAGCTGTTGGAACAGCCAGGGTATTGTCAGGGACTGGGGAACGAAGGAAAAACACATGCAAGCTTTCAAACTCCACTTTTAAGCCTGATTCCCAGTTGTGCAAGTCTCTCTTTCTGGAATGTGGATGAAGGGCTGTAAATCAAGAGTCATCATCTTGCTTTAGCAAGACATATTGTGACCTTTCAGGCACATTCCCTGCCAACTACAGAATTACGTGGAGTTGTCTTAGGAATGAATGGAAATAATGTAAAAGTGATAAGAAATTTAAGGAATATTGCAAAAGATGTTACTTTGGAGTGTTTTTATTTTCTTCTGGCAGTCTTTCTGTTGTCCTTCCAAGTGCAAAAAATGTGTTTATCAGCAGAAAGATGAATATTGAGGGTATTTTATAGCCATAAAGCAGAAGTTTAACTACATTCATAAACACAATTATCCTAGCCAAGGCAAACAGGGAAAGCCTAGTGTTTTGTTTACAAAGAGATAGCTGCCCTTCAAATATTTACAAAGAATGAAGACAAATTCAAGAGCAGTTGGCAGAAGGATTGGAAGCAGTAATGAGTATCTTTGTGTAAGCTTGTTATTCTTGGGGTGAAAAAAGACTTTGTAAAAAAAAAGAAGTTAATTCTGAAATTATGAATGTAACTCTGAGGCAAACATATTTAAGCCCAACAGGTGTCAAATGAGTTCTGGGTCTGTAGTCATACTAATCAATGCTACTCTTCCAGTGTCTTTGCTTTCAGGAAGACTAGGTGCCAGAGGGAGAAGTCCTTGTGTTAGTAAATGCGACTGACAAAAAAGTTAGGAATGTTCACACCTGTTTGTGGACACAGTGTGCTTACTCGGTGCTTTATAAAAAAGGCATGGCAGGGCAGCAGAGAGGAGTGCCCGTGTGCCTTGGCTTGGCTGAGCAGGTCAGGTTTCCGTGCCTTGGGTTGGGAAGAGGTCGCTCAGCTGGGAGCCATGTGGGGAGCTGAGGACGGGGCAGAAGAGGTGGGACAGCCAGCCAGGACGGAGCCTTCTGGGGTGATGGAAAGGAGAGACCTTCCTAGGGGACTGGGTGGAATTAAACATCAATGGACAGAAAGCAGGATACCTCCTCTGCAAAGGAAGGATGGCCTTCAGAGCTGTTTCTGAATGTGACTGGGAGGTATCTGACCATCCCACGTGGCCCAGGATGTACTTTTTTTTGCACAGAGGTGCTCAATGGGGAACTGTGTGCATCTCATGCCTCTTCACACTCCCATGGGCACAAAAAGCAGATGGTCACAGTCTCCTTCAGCTGTTTGTGACAGGAGTTGTCATTGCACGCTGTTTGTCATAGATAAGCTTAATTTAGGTTGTTTGAGGATAGTATTTTTCCCCCACAAACTAATTTAGGAGGAGAGATCCATCTTGTCCCCCTCCCCATTTCCTTGGATTTAAGTTGTCAGGGAGAACTAAAGACAGGAGGGATATTCCTAACCACGCAGGCAAGGAGACTAGCTGGGTTGCCTCAGTCCGTTGCTTGCAGACTTGCTGGTCCCAGAACCTCATCACTCCAGTGGTTAAAAAAACAGTTTCTAATCTAGATCTATTTGGGCCAGTTTATATCCATTTGTTCTTGTGCCAAGGCTGTCTTCCAGTTCGAATAGCTCTTTTTACTCCCTGGTATTCCCCTTCCTCCAGGGATATTTTTAAAAAGCTATCATATCGCCTCAGCTTTTGCTCAGTTAGGCTGAGCAAAGCAACCACTCCTAACCTCCCCTACAGCCCTGGTAGCTATTTTTTGCACCTCTTCCAACCTGAACACTATTTCTTGGATCTGACTGATTAGATGGATCATCATCAGCTTACTGCTTGAGCTGCTGTAGATTGAGGAGAGGTGGATTTAAGATATGTCTGCTAGAGCTGCCTCTTCACTTTGGACCCCGTTGTGCATGTAACAGCAAGAGCAGAGTGGGAAAACTCAGCCCTACTCACTGCTGTGAGGCAGACACGTCTGTCTCTGGTACTGGGCTTGGACAGTGAAAAGAAAAAAAAAGACATAGTAAAGCTGACAAAAGCAGAATTTCACACAAATGCCTTGGAGCCATCAGATCTTGCAAAAACATTATCTGAAATCCACACCCTGATGAGCAACACTTGAGCAATGCACTTGATAAGCAAACAAGATGTGCGGGCCTGCCTCATCCGTCTGGAAGACCCGGAGCTCTGAAAATACATCGGCGAGAGCCCCCCTGGGCCCACAGCGGGTAGAGCAGAGGGCTGCCACAAAGGAATACTCGGACCTGCTGAGGAGCTGTGGTGCTCCTCTCTTGTCATCGCGCAGTGCAGGTGGGCCAAGTCTCATATTTGGTGCCAACATTTTTACATTTATTTATTTATTTTGTACCTGCAGAAGACTTCTCTGTGAGACATTTTCATGCTGTGGAAGGGATACTAAACTTTGGATGTTTTGAAGAGCTGCCAAACACACTGCAGCTTAGCTGCTGGGTCAGTCCTGAAAATGAAGGGACCTGGACTGGAATATAGGCTGTTCAGCTGGTCCATTTTCTTGTCTCTCTCTGAAAAATATTATCCTTTTTGGAGGATTGATGCTGCTGGGTAACTGAACAACAAACAAACAAACAACAACAACAAAATGGTGGTTAATGAAGTCAGAGTGTTTTGCAATGTGGTGGCCAGAAGGGATTCAGTCTCCACATCCACTGCATCTGATGTACCAGAGCAGTGCTGATGTTAAACAGGCTAATGTCTACACAGATAAGCTGCTTCTGGTACTGCCTGGTTTGCAGCATGTGTCATGACTTTGTAAATGCAAGTTATTCCTCTTCTATACTCCACACTTTTTTTGGGGGAAATGCTTCTTGAGGCTATTGTGCCATGAGGCAGTGCGCTTTCCAATCAGTAAGACCAACTTGCCTCTATTACACATCTTTTCTCCTCCTGTAAATGACAGCTTATCTGGTCTCTGAGAAAGCTCTGAGATTATCTCAGCTGGAGCACCAGTTTCATATTGTTCTGGTCCTTGGTGCTTGTATTTGGATTATTTTCTTTTTGCACCACATGCTCGCCCACTCATTACTGTCTCCTGTATTACTTCTTGCTCCTTTTGTGCCATCTTCTTGTTCTTTTCCGTTTCACCCTGACAATTTCTTTTCCTTTTTTTTTTTTTTTTTTTTATTTTTACCTTCCTTGAGTAAATTAATATTCATTCTGTTTGCCTTGATGTCTTTCACTTCATGCAGTTCCTCAGAGTTTTCTTCTTTCCCTCATCTATTTTTTTTTGTTGCCCTTCTGTTTTTCACACATCGTGTGTTCAGTTCCTGGCTTCCCCTGCCATGCTTGCACACTAATTCCCATCTGCATCTCCTCTGGCACATTTTAAAGACCTGGTCCGACTGCTGTTTTCATTAAAACCTCCCACCCGACCTTAACAAAACCTTCAGCTTGTGGCCGGGCAGTCAGCTCGGGCTGTTCAGGCACCACTTCAGAAAGTCAGGGACAGGAAGAGCGAACCACGCCATGCCCCCACCAGGGCACAGCAGCAGCCCTTCTGCCAGCATCTCCATCGATGTCTGCAGGAGCTGGCCGTGCTCGTTAGCACTTGGCAGCACGGCGCTACTGCCAGCCTTCACGCGGCGGGTTCACAGGTTGACGTGGTGAATGATTTATTGCCAAGAGTCAGGCTGAGGGGAGAGGAGAGGCTGTGGGAGGCGGATGGAGGATGTGGGGAGGAGGGAGGGTGGAGGAAGGCTCCCACTGCAGGAAAGAATAGGCTGCTCTGGAGTGCTTCTTCAGACAAACAGAAAAATGAAAGCACATCTCTGATATTGTTATATAAAAAGCCAGTTAGATGCAGTTGGAGTGGGAAGTCAAGCAGTAAGATATTTCTACTGGAGATGTTCAGAAATATTCAGCAGCATAGTTAGGGGTTCATGAGACTTGCCTTGGAGATCTGTGCTCCTCAAAGCAAACCTGCAAACTGGTCTGTCTGCCCACCATGCAGGGTAGCTTCCTCCTGTTCCTGGCTAACACTGGTTTTCTTGGCTTCTTCCCTACCTGCTTTGACCTCTTCCCTTTGCACTCTTCTTTAAACCTTATCCTCATCACTGAAGATGAAATGCTGTTTCATATAAACCTGTGTGAGTTCCTCTGGTGTTTTCCCTTCTGGTTGTTGTTTCAGATAGGGAAATATGGGGAAATGAAGCCTTGGTGGGAATTTCAGTAGAATTTTAGTGCTGATGGAAAGAAAATTAAAATAAATAAATAAATAAATAAATAAATAAATAAATAAATAAATAAAGATGTTCATTGGCTCCTGGGCATAGCTAAAAGCAGAATCTACTGATCTACTGGAAGATTTCAACGTGCTGGTGCTCTGACATGCTATTGTAGTGAGGATTCTTGCTTCTATGTAGCAGTGAAGATAGAGATGTAGCCTTGTCTGGCAACGGTAAAGATCATTTTCAGCATGTGGTAGCAGATCTTATTAAAACCTGTGGATAGACCGGCATTAAACTTGAAGTGGTCACCTAAATCAAAGTCAGGGAAAGTTGTCTTCATTAACATTTCAGCCTAACAGTGTGTGGCTAATCAGACTGATGCTTGCATCTGTTGTTTTTTTGTGTGTTTGCTTTTTTTTTTTTTTTTTTTTTAATTTACATAGGCAAGTTTTTATTTATTTATTTATTTATTTATTACTTAATATTGATTTTTAGATTTTTTGTTCTGAAAAACTAATGGTAGGTTTGAACATGAGATTTTACCTGTTCCCACTGGTTTTCATTGAATCTTTGACCGAACTCTTCCATTACTCTAAATACAAACTGTCTTTAGCTTTGTTCCAGATGTTTTTTATGAAAACTGCCTTGTGTTCCTAGGCCAAAGTATGAAGCGATCCTGAGTCATACTATGAAGTCTAAAATGCTATGATTTTAATACAATTTCAAGGCATTCATCACTTCACCAGTGTTATCCAATAACGTAAGAAATATTTACGGTTTTACCCCAAAATTTCATAAAACTGCAACAATTCCTTCCAGTGATTTCTTAAGGAAAATGTCCTGGAGCTTCTCCATTTATGCTTGAATCCTGGCATTTCAATATTCCTCACGCTTTAAGTCCTGTCTGTCCCAATTTAAATGTAGGAAAAGTTTCAGATTTTTCCTTGACCTCTCAAGAAAGGTGGAGGACTTCAGGATGTCTACAAGGCTTGCATCTCCCTCAAAAGCCCCTTCCAGAAGCACTGCAGGCAGCCGGTTGAAGGGGTTGTTAACTGTAGAGGCTGGGCAGTCACCAACCATGTGAAATTTAATAAGATCAAGTGCCAGATTCCACACCTGGGACAGGGAAACCCTGGTTATATGTACAGAGTGGGGGGCGAGAGGCTGGAGAACAGCCCCATGGAAGGGGATCTGGGGGTTCTGGTCACAGCAAGTTGCACATGAGCCAGCAGCGTGCCCTGGCAGCCCAAAGGGCCGACCCTGCCCTGGGGTGCCTCAGGCCCAGCACCGCCGGCTGGGCAAGGGAAGGGATTGTCCTGCTCTGCTCCGTGTTTTGGGCACCACAGTATAAGAAAGATATACAACTGTATAAAACTGTATTAAACTGAGTGTCCAAATAAGGGCTACAGAGATGAGGAAGGGTCTAGAGGGCAAGATATATGAGGAGCGGCTGAGGTCCCTTGGTTTGCTCAGCCCAGAGCAGAGCAGGCTGAGGGGAGGCCTCATGGGGCCTGCAGCTCCCTCACGAGGGGAGCGGAGGGGCAGGCGCTGAGCTCTGCTCTCTGGGGACAGCGACAGGACCCGAGGGAACGGCATGGAGCTGGGACAGGGGAGGGTCGGGTAATTGGTCATGGCACTAAGCTTGGTGGAGTTCAAGAAGTGTTTGGACAACGCTCTCAGACATATGGTCTGATGTTTGAGTTGTGCCATGTGGAGCCAGATCCGTGTGGGTCCCTTCCAACTCGGGATTTTCTATGATTCTATAATTCTATGAACTGTAACTTGCTGTTTGCTCCAGAGTGATTCTTTCTTTCTTCCCAATGGTGAGGAAGCTTCTGTATGAAAATGATAAACAGAAATCTTTTTGAAGCAACCTTGAGAAAGTTTTTCTTTCCATGCTTCTGTGTTTCTGCATTTCCGTGCTCAGCCTCTGCACCTGTCAATGCATGAATAATGTAAAGACAGCACAGTATTAGCAGCTGTAGGCAGGAATGCAAAAAGCAGAGCTAAGCACAGCTCCTTGCGGGCTGACCCAGAGCTCTGACAACTTCTTTGTTTTCCTATGCTGGAGGAAGGTATTTCTAACAAAACAAAAACAAAAACAAAAACAAAAACAAAACAAAACAAAACAAAAACAAAAACAAAACAAAACAAAAAAAAAGAAAATAAAAAAAAGAAGGACCAGCCCCCACCATGCTAAGCAAACCAGTGTAAAAGAGACTAGTGGGAGGCTGGGCAGCTGTGGGACAAACAGTGTTTGGTCAATGACACAAATCCTCCTGTATTCACACCAAAAATCTCCCTCTTTTTTTTTTTTTTCTGTTCTCCAGCCATACCTTCCTCAGTTTTCCTCATTTCTCTTTTTTTCTAGACCCAGCACTGAGCTCTCTGGGATGATTGTTCCCACTGAACTTCTGCTTCCCCGCTTTTGGGGGATTTCAGTGTCAAGAGCCCTAAAAGCTATTTTCTGCCTTTTAATGTCATAGAGTGCCACTGCCCCGCACATACAGTGGTAGTGTTGATGCTGCTGAACACAAAGGAAAAAAAGAAAATGATGATTTCTGGATGCTTCTGAAAGAACTGTAGTGCAAAAGAGGAGATGCAAGCAGAAGCTTCCTTTTGCTGTTTGGTAGTGTGCCTCCAAGGCAAAGAGCAAAGATATCCTGCTGTTATGCTTTTGCAAAGCGTATGGATGTGATCACGAGGTAGAAAGGTTGAGAGGAAAATATTATTAACAGACAACGTGGGAAAGGACTTGAATCGCAGTTCCTCGCTGTGAAGGGAATAGCAGAATATCTTGCCTGGCTGCCACCACCCAGAGCAGGGGTGGGAGCACATCTCTGCTTGTCCTGGGTCACGGGGACAAAAGGGGCTGGAGCTGAGCTCTGTTTCTTCCTGGCTGGACCCATCCCTCTGGTTGCAGTACAGCAGAACCAATACGATGTGTGGCCTGAAAGGTCAGGTTTGGGTTATGAATGCTGGGGATGCTCTCTTCTGTGTAATGCTTGATCAGAACTGAAAGGTGGTGGGAAGGAGTGAATGGCAACACATTCAACAGCTTACTGCATGTCTCCTTTGGGTGACTTTCTCATTAACCCACAGAAGTGTCACTCAATTATTCAGCTCTGCTTCCTAAGGCAACTACCAAAACCATTTATTTCTCCCATTAAATCAATAAAGATTTGTGAAAAGTGTCATCTGGGGGCTTTTTGTTCCTTAATGATAGGCAGGACTTCATAGGAGTGCTGCAATCACTAAGAGTTTGTATATATCAAATCTGCCCCTATTCCTGGAGCCAAAGGCCTAAAAATTGTCTTACAAGCTTTTAACTGTAGAAATTATGAGTGTAGTAAGAAATAACCCCTTTCTTTTTCATGGTCCAGATTTTAAACCCCAGCTGAAGTGGCACTTGGTGACACAATGCGGTGATATGTACAGAAGTGACCCAAGCTGTGAAAAAGAGGAGCACAGCTTTCTCAAAATCCCTGCACTCAGGATACTGCTTGCATCCTGAGTATCTCAAGGATCAAGACATCAGAGCACAAACGCTGCTAGACTTTTCAGGGTCAGCCCATCGTGTAATCACCTCTCACAGACTGGGCTAAACTGAACCCTTGGTGTGCCAGGCAGCTTGTCTGTGGCTGTGTCTTGATAAACTATGACATGCCATCAACATCTACACTCCCATGTTGGCATGCGTGTGTGTAGCAGTGGTTGCTTGTTCTTATGGGTCTCAAGCCTCTTCACAGCTTGGGGTTTTGCCATTCTCTGATGTAACAGGTCTGCAAACCCCTTTTTGGGGACTATCTGCTGGGACAGTACCTGCTGTGGGGGCAGGACAACTACGGTGGGATGGAGCCAGAGGTGTAGTGGAAAACATCCTTCCTCTGCCTCAGATGCTTTCCATATCTGTGTTCTCTTTCTGGATTTCAGCTCCGAGCATCTGATAATACTTTGTGGTTCTCTCTCCCGAACATCATCTGTTTTTGACATCAGAATGATACCTCGCTCCTTTCACCGTGCGGCCACTACGTCAACAACAACTCTTGGCAGCGCTCAGTGCCCTGCTAGGGCGAATGTACTCGTGTCACAGAGCTGTGGTGTTAGTTATCTCTGTGCTTTTACAACTAGTGGTAAGAATCCATTCAAGAAACTTTATCTTTAAGCAATAGTTACGTTGTTGTTGTTATTTGCCTGAGCCCAGCTCATGGAGAAAAACTGATATATTAACAAGCGAATGATGAAAATGTTTTCTTCCTGTGGTTCCTTTTCATACAATGGAATTGGAGTTTTGCAGACAATGTCTGGAATAAGCAATGTGGTCTGATTAAAGGCCCAAATTCCCACTTTCACAGGGTGTGCTTTGCAGCTGATTAATGTTTCAGTGCTAGAACAGGGCATCCAAGTGGATGAGGGGCTTTCCAGAGCAGGGTGAATGTTCTTCCCAGGGAGTTTATGAGATTGCCTGTCACAGCAGATTATCAATGTGGTGTGCAGATGAAGGTTACAGTATGTATGAACTGCCAGATCACATGTACATCACAGTGTGTTAGCTGAGAAACTTTTGTGTTCCTTTTGTAATTCTCATGGGCCTCAAGAACCTGATCTCGAAGTTTTATTAAGGATAGCGATGTTGCTAGTGTGTTACATGGACGTGAGCACCTAAAGCTGGATCTTGCAGTGTTTCTCGTGTCCTAATGGTGCAACAACAAGTGCTCCCAGTACAACAGTGTACTGGGACAGCAAGGTATGTCCAGATCAAAGCTTCCCAGCACACAACTGGAAACAGTGCTGTCTGGGGAGACTGGAAAACTCACTGTCAAGACTTCATTTCAGTTAAAGTAAATTCAGGGAGGCAGTTATTTAGCTGATTGTTCTGATTTTGTCAGCCTTTGCTGTAAGCAACATCCTTCACACGTGGGACAGTCCTTTTCATGCCTGGCCGCCGCGGTGTGACTCGAGGAGGAGGCAGGCAGTGCCTGGCAGGCGGCTCAGGTTCCTCGTGCGCGTGCATATGCTCTGCGCCTTCTTTGAGCGATGTTAGTGTTGTAAGCGTGCACGGTAGCTCTGCTGTGACACATTTTTCCCTTTGTAAAGACAATGCCGAGGGCTGTTCCTATGAGATAACAAATCTGTATTAGTTTTAAAGCATCTTTTTGAACGCTGCCAAAGCTCACATGGGTTTCTCAGCACGAAGTTCCTGTCACTCAAAAGCTGTCGGGGGGACTGCCTTTTCAGCTGGAAGTAATTTAAACAAGCAAACACGAGATGCATGCCTGGGCCTCGTAGAAACTTTACTTCAATTTTTAAATGACAGCTATTTCTCTTTTTCTGACAGGGCAAGTTCAGAAGTGAGGCACCCCCTGTGAAGGCATCCTTGGGAGTCTCCAGAGGGGCCTGGGAAGTTCTCTCAGGCTGCTGGTGGGCTCCTGTGGGGCTGAGGGCACCATGGAAGAGCATCCCCCACCGAGATCAAGGGAGCAGCGCCTGCTGACAGCCCGCCTGAGCCTGGCCCACCAGCTACGTGCCCCGTGGGCAGCATGGCTGGCCCAGAGCTGTCTCCATCACCGGGCAGCAAGCTCTCTGAAAAGTGTCTGCCTCCGCTATAGTGCCAAAAATGGAATTTTAATCGTCATGAGTCTGTATGTTGCATTGTACTTTATAGGGTAGAACAGCTGCATTTGTGACAACAGGCAGAAAATAAATTCCTAAAGAGGAGAAGACTTCTGGAGAGCTCTTCTCCCCTTCCACCCCCAGCTCCCCCAGCCTGGGGAACAGGACAATATTAGTCCTGTTTGTGTCTCTTTGTTAGTCTCTTTGTGCCTCCTGGGAGAAGCATGTGGACACAACAATGACCCTGACTTCCCAGACGCTTCTGGGGGTGTTCGGAGCCCTGCATGATGTTCTGTACGTACACCTACCACTGGGAGGTCCTCATGCTGCTGCCTGCAGAAAGTTGAGAGGCAGATGGGAGGGTTGCTCTGCATCCAGCAGTGATGGGCTCTGAATGTTTTCCATCCTGCCAGGAGAGAAACATGGGTGGCTGGTGCATTTTTCTTTTGTTCAGAGCCTGTTATTCCTGTATTTATTATTTTATTTTTTTTTATTTTATTTTATTTTATTATTTTATTTTTAACAATGAAACTGGAGGAAAAACAAAATGACATTTCTTTCTCTGAATAAATGTCAAAGCACCCAAGAAAACACAGCAGTTTTATTAAATAGCCCTGACCTCTGCTTGTGCAGGTGTACAACTTGATGTAGCAACATCAAGTTTAACGTTGTCTTTGCAATAGATATACAAGTATGAAAGCTAGGAGGCAAAGCTCAGATGGGCCCATAATGAAGTGCAGTTTGGATAACGTCATGTACCTCTAGCTTCTCCTGTAGTAAGAGTGTGAAAAGTCTGATGCTTTTCCTGCAACCACTGGTATGATTTCTTCTGACCTTCTGCATGTCTTTGCTTTGTGTTCCTTGTGTTGTACTATTATAACCAGTATTTCTATACCTGTATCACGCCGTGCACACAGCACTCCTTCACAGGGTGTCCTTCTGCAGGGACTGTGCCTCTGTACACAGCCTGGTGGGTGTCATTTCTTATGCTGAAGCACCACTGAGACTGCTGAGGTTTCCTGAGGTAGCTGGGCTTTCCAAGCTTTTCCAGGATGTGCGGCTGTGGGTGAGAGTGAAATTAGTATTTCTACGTATTAATAAGAGAATTTCTACAAATTAATTCTTATGAATACCCAAGCTTGGTGGTGGATTTTTTTTCCTTTTATTTTTTTCATGTTTCTGAATATAGAAATCTGTTTTATATTGTATATATACTGTCTGTCTTGCTATACATCCAAGCATATCTCTTGGCCTGAAACTTTCTGCACTTATCCTGCTTCAAAGCAGAGTTTCTGAGATTTGTGGGAGTCAGTGGTGAGTCCCATTCATCCATTTTTTGGCTTGCCGTACAAAAGAAGCAGGCTGGATGATTGGACTCTGACCTGCAGCACCATCCAGAGGCCTCTGCCTTGTCACCATCAAGGATGGTGTGAAAGCCCATGTCCTCCCTGTGATTGGAGACCTTGGGCTTGGTAGACACCATAAACCACCAAAAAGGAGGATCTTGCCACCCTTAGCTGTGGAGCTGGGCCACAGATTTTACTGATTTTGATGTGGCTGTTGACTTGGTGGACAGCTTTTCTCATTACGCCTGTGGCTCATGAGGACATCTCTTGGGCTGGGATGCAGCACAGCATTTACCAAATGTGTGCGATGTTAAAGACCTAGTGGCATGTGTCTAGTTGGAACACAGGTTGAGGAAACACCTCAAAAAGACTCACACATTTGGAGGGCCTAATATTCAATTCCTTTACCCTCAGAAAGTCTACGTTTTCCATCCTGGATCAATTTTCGTTATCTATTTGTCATTGGCTGTGGATGTACCTTGGGGCGGGAGCCACTTGAAATACCTGGGATCAACCAGGAGGGGAAGTACAAGATGACCAGAGTGGCACTTGCAGAGAGCACTGGCCATGGGCACATGGGTGGCCTGGATGTCTTCTCCAGCCTGTCCCATGGGGACGGATGGGCCTGGCATAGGGGAAAGCCATGCCCTTATGAAACAGGCTCCTCCTCAACTCCCTCGCTGACAAAACAGATGGAAAAATGTTCTGATCCTGATCCTGACATGCTGTTCCAGTCATGGTGAGAACCCTCAGCTGTGCCTTTTGCTTACACAGAGGGCCTCCAACCATCCGCTTGTACATACATTTACAATATCCTTATTTCTGTGAGATTTCTGAGTTGAGTTTTTCATTACCTTTTTGAATAAGCAGTCTTGAAACGATTCCAAGCATGGTTTCCAGAAATGCCTGCCATGTTTCTATGTGTATTCTTTTCAGACCTCTTTGATAAGTGGAAAATAGAGTGGATTTCCTACATCTCAACCCTACGTTCAAACTGATATTTCTTCCCAAGCTTTGTATAAATATACATCCAGCAGAGGCTTCCCTAATGAAGTATGTTTATTTCCTGTCTCAAGAACAGATTTCTGCTGCGACTAGCTGAAAGCCTATTAAACGGTGCAATAATGGCCTTTAAATTACAGTGTGCGTTGAGACAGACCTGCTAATAGGGTGGATTTTCTGCAGATTGAAATAGCCCTTTTTAGCAGGTTTGTGCTATGCCTGTGTCCTTGTCCGTCTGGAGCAGCAGGCTCCAGGGGGTGTTCTGAAAGCTTCATTAAAAAATGCTTTATGAAAATTGTGTGATCTCGGCAGCAGGTGGGAGAGACCGTCTCTGTCTAACCTTGCCATTTGTACGGAGCAGGGGGTGAGTACCTGTCCCCGTTGTCCACTTCTTTTAATGCTTTAAATAGCTCTCCTTGACACATGGCAATGAAAATGGCTTACTGACAAGTTTCTCCTAGCCCTGTGGCTATGAAGTCTGTTCTCTAAAGAAAAATAGACATGGAGACCATTTGGCTTAAAAGCCCTTAAGCAAGTGGATAAAATTAATCAGCTGTCTTTTAACTCTGATTCATTTTTCCTTTAATTCAATTTACAAAAATGTGCGGGCAGAGCCTGAGCCTCTGGGTATATTAACATTAATAAAACACAATTAAGCAAATGTTATTATGTTGCCAGCAACAAAAGGAATGCCCCTGAGTATACAACTTCCCCTTGCTGTAATAAATATGCAGACACGAGAACTGTGCCTGCAACCCAGTGCTTAAGCAGTCTTAAAAAAAAAACCACCAACAACAAAAAAACGACTTTGGTGAACACAAAGAAGCCAGCAAGAACAGTCTGATGGTTAACACGCCAAGACCTATTTGCCAGAAGAGGAGAAATGAGAAGCACAGGTAGGAAAGTTTTGCTTTTTGTATTCAAATTCAGAGGTTCCAGCTTGGCATGTTAATGTGAATTGTAGATGATAATGCTTAGACCTTTGAGAATGATTGCATTTTCTCATTGCTTCCACAGTGTGCTACAGCCAAAACTCCACTCCCAGCAACAAGAACAGAAGAATAAAAATCAGCAAGGTAAGAAATCAGTCACCTTAATAATCAAAGCAGAAAATAAACCAATGGAAAATAAACATTCTAGGGGATTTTTGTGTGTGTGTGTGAAAACAGATCACCTGAATCTACCAAAAATATACATATTTTTATGTGCTCCTTATAGCTGCAGCTTTGCAAGAACCCCTCGTAAATCAAGGTACATATAAGAAAGTCAGTTTCTCATGTAATGGTACAGTCTTTGCAGCTTCAGAGTAGAGATGCGTACACTTCTTAGGAGCTAGAAGGAATCCAATTTACCAAACCTTACAGTAAATCCCATTATAATTATTCCAGTAATGAGAGTTTGCATAATGATAACTGTTTTCAACATACTGAATTGACTGATGTCAGTTAATTGTTAAAATTATCAATAAAATGCAAAAATCTGGTCAACAGCGTTAAAGTTGCTCCTTTGGCATTTGATTCTAAATCTGAAAGTGTTTATTTGAGAAGACTGAATTTCACAGGTTGTGTAATGCAGGGAATATTTTCCCTGTGTTTTGACCCCAGGTATTGAGGTTATCTGTTATTTATTCTTTTGGCAGCTCTGCCAAGTTAGGATAAATGTTTATGCTAATACACTGTATGAATCTGAATCCTTTTATTGTTTCATCAGAGAAAAAAAAAGAAGTGATTCTGAGAATGGGCTGGGGAGGATTGGCCAGGCTTCAATTCCTAAAGGCATTTAATTGTGAATCTTTTACAATTTAGTCCTTTGGGAGAAAGAAAAAAAAAATAATTGAGAGATGTTGGGTTTTCCTTCCCAATTAACATTTTGTGTGCTGCGTGGGTGCGACTCATCAGCCCAAACCTCGGACAGCGTTCCAGCAGAGCACGTGGACACCTCCTGGATCTGGAGCAAGTGATGGTGAAGCAGCCACTCTGCCCCTTGCCAGGCTCCTCCGGTGCCCAGGAAGAGCCCTGCAGAGCTGGCTGCTGCTGGCGCAGCTCATCAGGCTCATGGGATGTTTCCACCAGAAGTGGCCATGTATGTCTCATGGGCTCGTGTCGGTGTACATGTGGGCATGTGGCTTGTGCTGTCTGTTGAGGGTGTAAACGTTGAAACAGTTTTCCTGATGGTTTTCAACGAGCCTTAGGGGAATCGTTGACATACACAGTGACTGTATGCCTTCCTCTTGTCTCATCCAGGAGTCTTCAGGACCACCCCCCAGTAAAAAAGCACCTGAGCTCTAAGAGAAAAATGAAGCAAAAGCTGTTCTGCTACTCAGCACGGAGAGAAATCTAATGCTGAGGAGGCCCAAGTGCTTCATGCACCTTTAACTTTGTATTTTCTCTCAGTTTTCTTTGAAAAGGGCTGACTGCAATGATTGATAAGCAATGTGACTAGCATTAGCAACAGAAGGGACATTAATCCATTTGGACAGAAAAAGGATGAAAAAGATCATGAGGGTGCAATGAAATCAGCCCTTCCTGGAGAAGTGGTACTGCCCTGCACCAGGATAATGCACTTGTTGAGTATGCAAGCCAACGGGGATTGCAGGGAGTTGGAGAAATAATCCAAAGAGAAGAAGTGATTCAAGTAAAGGAAAGACCAAGAAAAGTTAGAGTTATTTATTCAAGAGAAGACTGAAGGAACCCATGATAGCCATTTTTGAATATAGCGAAAAAAAAGTGTATTGTTCTACGTTGCTGCTGGGTTACTGCCTGGATTGGAACAAGGCAGGTTTCGGTTAGAGATTTCCCAGTGGTTTCCAGCTGCTGAGAGAGCCAGGCAACTGAGCAGAGTGCCAAGGGAGATGGTCCAACGTTTGTTTTTGGAGGGCTGGGGCCACAGGTGAGTAAAGCATTCAGGAGTGGTTTATAGAAAATTTCTCCTGACTCGGTGCTTAGGGATGGACTCAATGACTTCTTGAGCCCCTTCCAGCCCTGTTTGCTGAGATTCTTACATTGTATAAACTCAAGTGTAGGTCTGACCTAGCTGGAATGTTTTTGCCATTAAGCAAAACAAAAGGCTTACAGATGTGAATGGCAAATTACGTACTGCAAATTAAAGCTTTAAGTAATTATGCGTGGCCTTTTCACATTGTATTTATACTTTATGAATGTTATTTTAGTTCATTGCATATAAATAACAAGTTGAGAATTGCTGTCCTTAATTGAAACCATCCCTACTTTTCTATGACAAGAGATTAACATTTTTAACAGACTCTTTGTGATCCACTTAGGCTTATTGTAGGATTTTTTTGCATTGTTGCTAGGCAGCTTCATGCATGCCAGCAGACAGACACTGCTGGGTATGTCATGGCTAATTAGAAAAAATCTCCGTGCTTTTGAGCATACAGCAGCTGAAGTTTTTAAAGCTTGCTGCTCCGGATAAAGACAATTTAATTGGTTCGAGGACTGATGAGACACAATCATAGCAGTTGAGCAGTGCTTTAAAATAATTTTTTGTTTACAGTCCCCTGGATTCACTGAGTGAATGAAGTGGTAAATATCTAAACATTATTAGTGAGAAAAGAGCATTGACCTGAGCTGGGCTGACATTGGTTTTGTCCTGGTGATTTCAAAGAATCGAGCATCACATTCAGATAGAAGATTTGCACAATTACCGTATAATAGAATATTTAGCAAAGAAGAAGTATTAAAAGGATGTACACTATTTTATTTCTACAAAGCAATTTACAGTTAAAAAAAAACAAGCAAGCAAACAAAAAACTGTTAGAAGTTATTACCAGTTCTACAATGACATTGTTTTAGAAGATTAGCCAGTGCACTGGGTATAAATGCCTTTGCAGAAGAGATTTCGTAGAAAGATGCACGACTGCTGGTGAGCAGTGCCTGGAGGTAGCTGCGCACACAGCACAGCCTGATCCCATGGGCTCTTGCCCAGGTAAAAAGCTGCCTGGCTCTCTAATTATAAAGCACAAGATGGCATTTATTCTGGTGACTTGCATGGGTTATTGGTGCGGACAGTCAGTGAATACTAGGGAAGTCTTTGCTGGAGTTAAATGTGCCTAGCATCAGTTTTGATTGCCCTGACCTCTGCTTACCCTGAAGAGAGAGCATCAGAAACTTGTCATTTTTGTGATGGAGAATATAGGCCATAGGGTAAATCCTCATTGAACCTCTTAGGAAATTATGATTTAAAAAATTAGTGAATGGCAGGCTGAAGTACAGGGATTACAGAAGCTGAGGAACACCTGATACAGACACAGAGATTTATCAGAGGGAATAGATTTAACCGGTGCTTGGTTTTCCTTTTCCTTCTGAGGGATTGCTTTTAATCTGGATCCAGTTCAGGGAAACGAACATCCTGAAAGCAGCTTTAAACTGCTTCCACAGCCAGACAAGAATTAGACTTGTGGAAATTTCTGAACCTTTTACAGATGTCTTTTGCATAAGGAAGGCGAGTCAGTCTTACATGCGAGCTCTGAACTGATAATGGAAGCAGACACCACTTTCTCTTGCTCTTCAAAAGCTCATTTTAGCAGTTCAGTTTTCTTTCTCTACCCTTTCCTGCCTGAAGATACTATATTTCTGTTAGCTGTTCATGTAAAACACAGTTCTGATGGAGACAGCAGGGCTTATCACAGCACAAAGGCAATCAGTCTTTGTGCCTGGGGGGACGTCTGCTCTGGCCACCTTTCTTTCCTTGACACGGGGGGGATTTTGTTTTTTACTGTTGGGTCTGAGCCTGAGAGCTCAGAGAAGAAAGTTTTGTTCAATGTCTTTCAAAACAGAAAATCTTGCATGAAACAGAGGTGTTGGTTTCTCTAGAACTCCTGATGCCTTTTACAAACAGGATTTGTAAGGACACGAAGTGGTCCATGGCTTTCTGTGCTGCACAGTGCTTCATGAAACAGCCGTGGAGGGTGAAGGAAGGACAGATGGAGTAGAAAAGCATAGTGGGAAAGATCTGTGCTGGTTCAAGGTTGTGGATGTGCCGGGTTGTCAGAGCATATACAGCTCCCGTTGTGGTGAAGGATGTGCTTATTGGCACTATTTTTAACACCCATGGAAACAAGTGTTAGCATGACGGCATATTCCATTTTCTGTGTTCCTACAAACGCACCTCATCTACCTCCACCAACATAGACAACCCGCTTAGTGTTTATATTTTGTATTCCTTCAAATTCTGCTTAAAATGTCCTCTGTTGTAGCTTTTTGGTATTCCTTCTCTCCTTATCATATACTTCTTCTTCTTGTTCCAATGGAAAAAAGTGAAACAGACACATTTTGTGCTGGGATTTTAGATGCTGAATGCCTGCAAAACTGCTTTTTCAGCTGTGTGGCTGAGACCTCAAAGCTGAAGAACACATCCTTCATACTCAGTTGCTGAGGCACCGGGGATTTCTTACACGGAAGGACTTTTTAAAGAAATGTATAAATCCTTTTGGTATTCAAGTGCTGCAGGAAGAGCTCCCAAGTTCATTTCAGTGCAGTGCCTGAAGACCCGGACCTCCCGATGGTATTCTTTCACCTCCTTTTAGCACATTGGGCTGGAAAGTTTTGGCACCGCAGTGTTCTCTGTTCCACCCCCTCAGTGCTGCGTACTGTGCAGGCCATAACTAATCTTAAATAGTGCTTCTGGAAGACAGCTGGGTAGAGCAGACCATACAGAACATGATTTTGCTTAATTCTCTGAGTGGACTGGGTCTAGCACTGCAACCCAGCTGCTGAAGGGGAGTTTGTTCTCCTTAAAATTTCAGTACGAGGCAAAAAGTAACCAGTTTAAGTTAGGACACAATTCAGTTACAAGAGGAAACCTGTCCAAAGTCAAAGATTGACAATTCTCAGTACAGTTATTTAACATTAAGGTCTGTTATAACTTTCACTGTGGCGTGAAGGATAGGTTCAATTACTTCCTGGTTTACTTAAAAAACACTTCGATTTTTTTAAGCATCATGAGAAAAAAAGTTACTGTTTTATATATCTTAATTTAAGTAATTTTTTCATTTGAATTTCATTTGGATCAAAAGGAAGATTGGTCCAAGCTGGAGATCACCTTGCATTTCACAAGCCTGCCTCCATTCACCGGGATGCCTCAGGTTGCGTCGCATGCCTAGTAAGGTCAGTGCTTCTCCAGCTGTCACCGCATCTTGCAGCACCGACCTGTTTCTGGCGGCCACGGAACTGCAGGGAACATAAAATAACTCCAGATTTCTTGACCTGGTTTGCACGTGCAGTGGCCTATCCTTGGGCTTCGTCTTCGATGGCTTGTGAAACAACAGTCTGATGAATATATGTCCGTCAGACGCTTGGATGTGGTCGATGCAAGAGCCCTTTTAAAAACCGTTCCATAATCTTCCTTTGCAATGGCATGTTCGAGATCAAACATCAGAGCTCAATTTTCTATAATTACTCAGGTTTATGGAGCTGTCATCACCATGTCAAGAAAACTGAGAAATTAGAGCATGGCTTTTTAATTTTTTTTTTAAAAGTATTCTAAAGAAAATGTTGCCTTTCATATATAAAATGAAACAGAATGTGGCCATTGTGGGATGGACTGGCAGTTCTTTTGATGGCTTGATTTACATTCAGTTAACTATTGTTAAAAATGAATATGCTCTGTCCAGATTTTGTGTGAGTTAAATACATTTCTCTGCCTTATTTCCATCTTTACAAATACGCATTTGGAGTATATTATTAACAACTGTGAGCGTTATAACTGGTGATACAGCAGTCTGCACATTTTGTACATTAAATCATCACTGTAAAACTTTGCTGGCTGTTGACCCAACTTAAACTGGGAACTAGTTTCCTCTTATATGCTTACCTATACTCACACTAGTTGATAACACCAGTAGGAGGGTGAATGATGGCAATAATAAATAATAGTTTTATTTATAAAATAGTTTTATTTATTTTCAAAAAGTGCTTTTGCCACATCATTAAAGACCTTGAAGAAGATCTTTATTTTCTCATTTTCTTCATATTTTTTACATTTTGTGGGTGGGATTGTATAATTCAGGAGGATAGCTTGCTCTTCATTGAAACAGTTCAGCTTGTTGAACTAGATAAAAGAGAAAAAAAAAAAAAAAAAAAGGAAAAAAAAGAACTTTCCAAGTACTTAATTTGAATGTGATAAACCCACTCTTCCCTGTTATCACTGCTCCTTGACTGATGGCACCGCTCAAGGTAATTATATTGCAGCCTTTTCCCTCTTTTCTTTTCAAATGGCCACTGTGGTGGTAGTTACAGAACAGCTGGGTGCCACATACGTGAAATGCACGCCAGGAAGGACACCTTCCTGGAGTTCCTCAGCTGGGAGGAGTCCAATGGTTGTGCCGAGGCGTGGAATTTGGTTCCACGAGAGCTGGAAAACATTCAGCTCCATAATGTTAGTGTTGTGAGGGGGAAGAGGAAAAAAAAAAAAAAAAAAAAAAAAAAAAAAGGAGAAAAAGAGAAAGGCACTCTTACACCAAGTTCCTCAATTAAGTGGAAGCTTTTGGCTTACAGGGGTCTAACAGGATGGCCAGCACACATGGAAAAATGACAGGGGTCTTTTCTGTTCTCCCTTCTCTCCCCACTTCTGGCCCCTTTGATGTTGTTAAGCGCTTCTGCCTACTTGTAGGGTGGAAGATGCAATGCAAGATGGTTTTGGAGATGCTGAGACTGCCTCTCTCCTTCAACCCTTACCCAAAAGCTGCAGGACCACCAGCTTCAGCATTCCTTATCCACTGTGAGTCTTGGGACCTTCTCATCTACTAATCCTCCCTGCAAAGCAGCACTGCTTTGTCCACTGCTGGTGAGGGCATGGCTTGCTGCTCTAGGGCATGATGTCCCTTCCAGGTTTCATCTTCCCCACTGCCCACAAAAATAGGATGGTGCTCTTTGGGGCAGCATAAAAAACAGAAAGAGGTTGTGCCGCAGGCTAGCAGCATGAGGCTGAGGGCACTGGTATGGTAGGAGTATCGGTGCTCACAGTTTTGGTAATGTTGGGCATTGTGTCCACGCAGTCTCAGCTTTGCCTTGTTTCTTCCTTACTCTCTCAGCAATTCCCACAGGGAGGGATGTGAAGGAGGACGGGTACAGGTCATGTCTTGTGGGCAGACACAGCTGAGTGGTCAGAAATATGAGTGCATAATAGTGCAGAGAGCTAACAGTTCTGCCAGCAGTGAAGTCATTAAAGAAATCTCTCCAATTGTTTACCTTACTGCTTGCTGTCCAGCTTTTCCTCCCTCCTTCTCACACTGCAGTCCACGAAGGTGCTTGTCTTTCAGACTGAGCTTTAAGACGCTGCCAAGACTAATTGATTTCAGGAAATGGTGTGTAGTGGGAGAAGAACAGGATGCAAGAACAGTTCTAGCACTGCAGAGGTGATGGTGTGTGTCTGCTGCTGCAAACTGCAGTGATGCTGACATGCTGCCTAAATACCCAGGAGGATGTAACTGATCCCCAGGCTCTGAGTTCACCAATATCCTTCATACTAGCAAAGCTCCTTAAAAGAAAGTAATTAAAGCGAGGAAATGAGAGAGCCTAAAGTAACATGTCGGTACAAGGAGATGTATTAAGAAAGTGCTTTATTAAGGGAGTGCTTTTTATAATGTAAACAAGGTATTTTTCAAGTACCAATGTATGCTTGCAAACGTACCCACAGGAGCTAGTAACAGCAGCACTGAATGTTCTCATTTCTTTACTTTGGTCAGAAGAGCGATTTAAAAAGCCATTTGTGGGTACGGGGAATTACACACTTTGCACTTGTGTGGGACCACACAGTGATACTCCCACCAGGTATGTGCGTGACTGTGTTTTTGTGCCTTGGGCCGGGGGGACAGCCCCTTAGTACTGCCTGCCACCCGAGGCCCCTCGCCCCTGCTGCTGCACTCCTCTGTGGCCTGCTGCAGGTCGGCTGGGGGTGGCTTTCAGCCTTAACCTCGAGCCATAGCTGTAGATGTCAGATGAGCTCGTTTTTCAGAAATGCTGTGGCTTGTGCCCTCGCTTATAGCCACGAAATCTGGAGTGATCGCTGAACTGAAATCCGGCTGGTTGTGGGTGGGTTTCACAGCCCTGGAGGCTGAGATCGACCTTTTAAGGTTGATACCCAGAATTACAGTCAGTTAATACAACAAAATCAAGACCCGAAACCCAACAGAAATAATGTTCCATGCTTCATCTGCCTCCCCCGTACCACAGTCTCTTTCAGGAGTCTGGTGGCGTTTTTATTCATTCGTGTTTGTCCCCTACCTCCCAGTCCTTAGGAGAGAAAGAGCCTTGTAAATAACGGGAGCAGGAACAATTGCGTTATTTGCTGTCCATCTTGAAGCATCCCAAAACACTTTGCCAAACAGTACACAGGAAATAGTTTCGTTACCCACTCAACCTAATTGCTGTAGCCTACAGGAAGATTACTTGGCTCGTGCTATGTTCAGTCTCTTTCTCATGGTCCTTATTAGTGGATGCCATTAAACAGAAACGGGTACTGAGGTCTCTGATGGTCCTTGGCCAGGACATCACATCCTGTTATCCCGGGCTGTGCCTGGTCTGAGTAATGCAATGCTCCAGGCCTAAAGTTTCCGTGGAATACCACATCCCTTCATCTGACCAGGATTTGTCATGCAGTGACAGCGACGTGGCAGTCCCTTGATGTTCATTGGCAGCATGAGCGTGGTGGGAGGAAGACAGATTTCTTATCTAATAAGGATAATGTAGTGTACGAATTTTTAAATATCTAGCAGATTACAGCATGCTAATTTAGAAGAAAACATGCATGATCCCTAGCTCCCTATAAGAAAAGGGTAATAGGAAATCTGCTAAGATGACAGGTACTTTTTCAACAAGTAAATAAACTGATTGAAATGGGTCAGTTACGCAAGGAAGGAGTTAGACTTTGGAAGCACATATCTTCTAATTGTTGTGTAATGATATGGAACAAGTGCATCTTTTCAGAACACACATGGGGCCAAGACTTGCTCCAGGCTTGTATATTTTTATAAAAGAACACCCTCTGGGGATGTGATTCCTCCCTTCATGCTATTTTTTTTTTCCTAAAGGATGTTTGCACCTACCACCTTTCCAGTGACTTTTTTTTTCCCCTTTCTTTTGATTGTTATTAATGTGCTAGTGACTGGATTAAACAAACCTGAGTGAAGCAAGCTGCTGCTGCTAGATATAGAAGCATGGCTAGAGGTATCTCTGATAGTTGTTTTATACACAGTTACTATGGAAACTGGCCTGTGAGTCTTAATTTGGCTTGATTGGTGTACGAAGTTTAGGATTTTAAGGAGGTTTGCCTGGGCTGGGCTTGGCTGGGAGCTGAGCCTGTGTCTGGGCTAGCAAGGGACACACAGTGGCAGTGGCACGGGGCAGGCAGGGATCGAGGCCCAGTGCCCGAGCTGAAGAGCAGCTGCCAGGTCAAGGATTGGAGACCCTAAGAAGGCTCCTCACGGCTCCTTTCACTCAACACTGCTGATCCCAGGCTACAGCTGCAGCACATCAGAGCTGCCCTTGAGCACAGTCAGCCAAACACCGCTTCGGGGAGAGGACACAGCTGCTGGTGTTGCTTCTGTGAGAGCTGAGACCCGCGTGTGGTGCCAGCAGACACACGTGCACCCATGGGTGCGTAAAGCCTCACGCTCTGCTCAGGAGACAGTTGGCCATCCTTTCCTCCCCTCTCTGGAAAAAAAAAAGAGCTGTCTATTGCTGCAAGAGAAGTGAAAAACCAAACCAAAAGTCAAATCTGAGCTCTGGGGAGAACCACCAGTGCCCTGTCGGTAGGAATGGGTCAGGGATGGATCTGGAAGTGGCTGGATTTCATAGGAGGGAAAGACCAGGATTGAGAAGGAGAAGGAAAGGAGGACAAACCATGGGCAGGGAAGTGGAAATCCACTGACGGTGTGGGAAGGACACAGCAGCTCCTTGGAGGATTTGCCTGAAGCCCCCAGACCATGGAGGTGGGGAGGGAGAGCACTGGGGGGCAGGTCCAGGTCAGTCTGTTCCAGTCTGTCCCCATCTGTGGGGGGCATCTCTTTATTTTCTTTATTTCAGGAGGACAACCTGAACAAGATCACTCTGGGCTGATCTGAACTACATATCAATCAAAAATTAAAATCTTTGCTTCCATTTTAAATAACCTGCAGTATTTTAGATGTCATTTTTAAGGATAAAATGCCTTTAGGAACTAAGGCAGCTCAGCTTTGTAAAGAGTAACGAGACATTACATCTTAGAAAGGCTGAAACGAAATGTTCTGTCATTTAACTTTTGGGGGTGGTTGATTCTGTGTTTTTGTTTTGGTTTGTTTTTCTCTCCTACCCTTAACAATTGTATTTGTTGAAATCTTTCTACATACTCTTAACTGGGACTGTAACACATTGATCTTTTGGGTGCCCAAACAGGGGAGTGCTACTGATTTCATGTCACAAAGGTAATTTTGTTTCTCATCTGGTGTTGACCACACAGGACAGAACAGCTGGAATTCCTAAAATCAGTCCAGATTTGCTCCTTGCTAATGACAGTACTATGTAGTTACTCTGTATTTATATTCCTTAAATGATTAAAAATTTGCTTTTAAAATTATTCCTTGGTCTTTCTCTAACAGAAAAAAATCAGGTGCAGTTGATGCTATTAATGTAAAAATCCATCAAGCAGCAGTGGAGGACTAGAGTGAGAAGTGTTTCCGAGTTAAAGAAGAGAGAATTTGGCAGTAGGATAGTGCCATAATACTTTGGCACTGTATACAAAAGCAGAAAAAAATAAATAAAACACCCCCAAGGCTGGAAGAGAGGTGATGAAAGATTCTAGGAACTGCTAGGAAATATTTTTCATTAACAAATTCAGTAATCCATCCAAACTGAACTTGATCATTTATTAACAGGAAAGAATGTCTTTATAGCTGAATGAAAACTCACTCCCATGAGATTCATGATCACAGGCTAATTACTTAATCTCTCTGTGTCCCACATATTCCCTTTGTGATCAAGAGAGAATTCATTAAAACTTCATAACCTCTATGCTAGAGATAATATTTACCTGCTTTGAAGAAATGCTCTAGAGCTGGATTAACCATTTCGTAAACAGATTTGAGCTTACTGAGGAAGAGGTATTAAGATCAGCTCTGCCAAGCTCACTATTGACTTTGAGAGATCTTGTGGTGTCATTTTTCAGAAAGTTGGTCCTGAGGGATGTTCAAGCCGAGCCCTTGAAGTCATTAGTCCTAATTCCTGAATGGCTGTTAAATATCATTATATGCATCATGAAATTGTTATCCACTTCCCACCTATAAATTCATTTTACAAAATGCCTAAAGGTGTGAGATGGGATAACAGTGACCAGAAATTACATGAATTCATCATGGTAAATTTATCACATCTAAAAAAATCAAATTGGGAATCGATATGAAATACCAGTAAATATGCTGCAATGGGAAAAGCAGATGTGGTAGACACTTAGATACCTTCCAGATGTAAAAAGCATACTCCTGAGATCTTCCCAAAAATATTCAGATAAAAGTGAGCCAGAAATGGTCATGGAGATGGATGAGGGAGAGTGGAAGGTAAACATTCTTTGAAGACTTTGGAAGAGAAGCAAGCTGCATAAGAACCATACGGAAAAGAAAAAAAAAAAAAAAAAAAAAAAAAAAAAAAAAGAGCACAAGCATTAAGGAGCTGGATACTTTGCCTGAAAGCTGCTTCAGAGCAAACAGAGAGGTACTGCCCCAGTAAGCCTCCTCTTGGGCAGGTCTGTATGTAAATGTGGGCTCTGAGTGGGTGCTTGTCTTTATCTGAGAGGGGGACAGGAGGCTTGAGCACAACAAAGACTCTGTAAAATTAGGCAGAAAAAAAAAAAGCAATTCTGGAAAATAATCAGGAAGCAATTCTTTACTGTGAGGGTGATGGAGCACAGGTTGCCCAGAGAGGCTGGGTGTCCTCCTTGGAGCCCTTCAGAAGCCGCCTGGACGTGGTGCTGGGCACCCTGCTCTGGGTGTCCCTGCTTGGGCACGGGTGGCACCAGGTGGCTCCAGAGGGCCCTGCCAGCCTCAGACATTCTGTGATTCTGAAAAGAAAGCTCTGAACGTTTGTGTGGTAGCATCCACCCCATAGGGACAATAGACTCAGGAGTAATGTTCTAATGATCTTCTTAAAGGTGAAGAAGAACAATCCTGAAAAGCCGTGTTGATACAGTGAGCAGCAATGGAGCCCAGACTAGTTTTGTCAGAGCAGACTCTACTGGGGAAAAGCATTTGGTTTTGGGGTTGTTTTTTTTGTCAGAATGCTGGAGACAGATGAGGTTGTCACTGTGCTGTCCAGGATGCACAGTGCTTCTAAGGTGCCATCAGCTGCTGGTGGGCTCCGCAGGGGCACAGGCAGCAGCAACTGGATGGAGTTACTGAAAGTAGAAGAGTCGCTAACAGCCATGGATAGCACAGGCAACTGCCAGCATGCGTACACAGCACCTCTGGGTTGTGGGGATTTGTCAGAGCCTCTGAGATTGAGCTCACTTCTTCAAATGCATCCCGAGGATGAACCCACTAGCCTCTATGGAGTTCTGTTAGAGCTGAGCTTGGCCAGGCATCTGACGAAATCTCTTTTGCAGAAGTAATTCAGGCTGGCTTTCATATGAGCAGTTTGCAGCTTCATGTTGATTGAAAATTGGCTGAGAAATTGTAAACAATGTGTAGTGATTAACAACAGTGAATCAAGCCTCAAGGAATGGCCAAGGGGACTGAAGTTTCATCTTCCACTGCATCTTTAATCATAATTAAAAACAAACATTTGAAGGATTATGCAGTCAAATTTTCACATGATAATCAGGATGTATTGCATTCCCCTACTTATGAAACAATAAAAAGACTAAAAGGTGGGCCAAAATTAAATAGGACTCACGTCTGAAAGCTAAACTGGCATCTGGGAAAAACAGTTTGAAATGCTTATTCTGGAAGAGGGAGGAAGCTTAGAAATGAATCATGCACCCAACACCTCCTCAGAGGGACAACAGGAGTCTGCAGACTAAGGCTGACAACAATCCAACCAGATTTTGGACTACTAAACACACATATGTATGTGTGTATATAAATATATTTCATATGGAAACAAAACTTTCTCTGCAGGGCAGTGACAGGATTTGGTACAGGTGCAGATGAATGGATTCTATCTCAGCTATCAGACCTTACTTGGAAGATGCTAGTTAGGCGAATTGCTTCACTCACAGCACCTTTGGTTTGATAAAAGTTGGAAAAAAAAAAAAGACAAAGTTTGGCCAAAAGTCAGTGTAAGCTTCGTGGAAAGCCAGTGCACCCCACCTACTCCACCTAGCAGGGGGGTTGCAGAGGCTCCCCTGCGGCCTGTGGAGAGGCCCCTGGTGGAGCAGGCTGTCCCCCTGCAGCCCATGGGTCCCACATGGAGCAGATCTCCACGCTGCAGCCCGTGGAGAGGAGCCCACGCAGGAGCAGGGGTCTGGGGGGAGCTGCCGCCCGTGGGGGACCCGTGCTGGAGCAGTTTGCTCCTGGGGGATGGACCCCGTGGGACGGAGCCATATGGGAGCAGTTCCTGAAGAGCTGCTGCCTGTGGGCAGCCCCCACAGGCTCAGTTGGGGAAGGAGGGCATCCCGTGGGAGGGACACCACGGGGAGCAGGGGCAGGGAGAGACCATAAAGAAGCTGTGGAGATGAAGCGTCAGGGACTGACCACAGCCCCCATTCCCCTGTTCCCCTGCCCCACTCAGGGGGAGGATGTAGAAGAGGGTGGATGGGGAGAAGGTGCTATTTGTTTGCTTGTAGTTTCTCCCTGTTCTAGTCTGCTAGTGATAGACAAATTATATTAATCTCCTTATGCTGAGTCTGTTTTTCCCATGACAATAATTGGTGAGTGATCTCCCTGCCCTTATCTCAACCCCTGATCCCTTCCTATTGTTTTTTCTTCACTTTTTTCTTTGATGGGGAGTGAGAGAGCAGTTGTGGTGAAGTTCAGCTGCCCAGCAGGGTAAAACCATCACACTGGGACAGCTCTTCAGGCTGTTCAAGCACTGCTTGACTATGGGTAGCTGTTTGCTCTTCTGGCTAGCTCCCAGAGACCTTGTGAGGGATTTTTCATAATTCCCAATTTGAAGGAAATGTGGAAATTTTTAGCCCCGATTAAAAAGCATTGACATTTTATGAACTGGAACAAACCCTCACATCAGCGAGCTCCCACAGGAACCACCATTTGGCTTTGGACACCTCATCACGTGGGAGGCACAGACAAGCCAGCGGGGGATTTTTGCTGTGAGGGTGGTCAAGTTATGGCACAGGCTGCCCTGGGAGGTGGAGTGTCCGTCCATGAAGACACCCAGTTGGACACGGTCCTGGGCAACTGGCTCTGGCTGAGCGTCCTCTGGGGAGGAGGATGGAGTCAAAGCCTCCAGAGGTGCTTGCCAGCAGCACTGAAGAAGCAACGTCCTTTGGCTGAGTGGCTTTCCCCAGCTGACAAGAAGACAGCCTGCACTGGAGCAAGAAAAAACGAGTGCTACATGAACACAGGCTGCAGCAGAGTTGGGCCGCCAGGTGGGTGAGCCAGATATTCTTGCCATGTTTTCTGGCCATCCAGACTGTGTGACCCTAGCCACAGGGAAACCATGACATCTCTGAGTGAATTTATCAGAGGAATGACCTGTAAAAAGTTAAAATTTGAATGGAAAGTAAAGGGTAAAATGGCACAAATCCAAATGCTCATTCCTAGCACTGGCTGCTGGGAGTGGGTGGAAGCTTGTCCTCTGGGCACATCAGCTCGTGATTTCAGTTCCTGCATTTTCTCCAGACAGCTGGTATCAGGCTCATGGCTTGATGTGCTAGCACAGCACATGCCTCATGCCCTTATTTTCTGTCTCTCTTTTTCTTCCCCCCTCCCCAATGTGCAATCCATCTCTAGCTTCCCTTATCATTGCAATGAAAGGAAATCCACAGCCACGTGCAAATACGGTCTCTGCAGCAATATAAGGAAGGATGCGAGGTGCCAGGATTCATCCTGCCTCTGAGAAGAGGTTTCATTTACAGACTGCTGTTGGCAAAGGAGAGATGTTCAACACACGGTGTGAGAGAAGACATGTCCTTGTTCCGAACATATACTGGGCACATAGGTGTCACTGTTTGCATGACCACCTTGCAGTGTGGTTTCTTTGGTTAGTGAGCTATTTCCAAATTTCATCCCTGCCCTCTCCTCTCCCATTCTCTTGCCCTCAGCTGCTGAATCCAGCCCCAGCCACAACTGTCACCCCTAACTGTGCCCCTAACGTCTCTCCTGGATCCACAGAGTGGAAAGACCAGACAATGACCTTGCTGAGAAGACAGACAGATTACAGGGAGGCTCAGGAGGCTGGAGAATGACTGAATGACTCTGACTACAGAAAACTGCCAAAACATGCATCTGCTCCGGTGTGTTGTTGCTGCGCATGCACCCTGCCGCGTGCCCCCATCCAAAGGACGAATGGGAGAGTCAAATTTTCATCAATTAAAAGGAGAAAGGGTTTTCAAACAATGCAATTATATACACTTTGCAAAATGAGCTTTAATGCTGTGGTTCTGTGACCTTCAAAATGAATTAAACAAATTGCTTTTACACCCACCCGTGGAATGAGGCTTGATTAGTTACAACTCTCTTTCTTCTCTTTCACTAAATATTATGATTGTCAACAGCATGAAGAGAGCTTTTGTTTGATGAAGAGATAGCTAGCTGGGGAGAAGCATTTGCTAAATAGTGAGACTTGAGAAGACTCATTTTTCAAAGCCCGTGGTACTCATGCACTGGAATTGATGCTTTCCAGGTCTAATGAGTGTGCAGAGCTTTCTGCTGCTGGGAGGATGCTGAGATGTGCTGCTGACAGAGCGTGTGTATTTGTGGCCAATCTCCCTGCAGTGTCCTGGCTATACGTGAGGCACAGTGTGGTGGAAAATCACTGCACAGAGTACTGGCTGGAAACTGGAGCACTGAAAGCATGTTGTGCTCAAAACAGCTCTGGCAAGCAGGATTTCTGCATTGCTTATAAAGCCAGAATTCATTTTATGGTTGGCGTACACACTAGAGTATCAGAATACCTATGACTCTATGAATGTCATCAGGTAGAAAATAACTGGACATGGTCCTTAATTCTTTTCCCTACTTGTCTTATGTTTCTGGTTTATCCGCTCCACTGAAAAGATGGCTAATGAGTCTTGTTTTGTCAAATAATAAAAAAAAAGCCAGACAGTCCCTGATCTGAATAACAAATCTGGCCGTCCTGGCAATCTGTTGGTCCAGGCGGAGACTTTCTTCCTGGGAAGAAGAAGTACTGACTTTCTCCTCACTGAATTTCTCTCCTGCTGAGCTTCTTCACTCTGCAGCCTGCATCCTTGAGGGGCAGGAGAGGGTTGTGCTGTACCCACTCCTTACAAGAGGCTTACAGGAGGGACAGGCCTCAGAGATACAGGAGGATGCTATCTATATTACCCCTTGATGCTATGGATGATGTTCCTTAGCTGTCATAATTTGCTTTCTTGCATCCTTTCTTCCCTCTTTTCTATCACTGCAGCTTATGATATGTTAATATGGCATTGGTCCCAGGACCATGGGATGCCAGCAGGCATGTCTGTCCTGCCTGGCAGGGCTGCGGTGAGGACTGCAAGCCTGTATGTGCATTCACACATCTGCAATGGTTCATTGACTCCAGATGATCATATTATATTAATAACTTGATGAGGAGATTTAAATATGTATCAGGACAACACGAGGTGACGCTCCATTCCCAATGTCCTAACTTGTTAAAATAAAAAGCATTTGTTCCAGTTGGATGTTTCTTACTAAATTCAAAGAAAAAGAAAAAGAAAAAAAAAAAAAACAACACAACAGCAACAACAACAAAAACTTTGGTTTCTCTGCAATGAAGGTCAGAGCCTCATTGAAATTACACCATATAGGGATATTTTTAACCAGCAGAAAATTTCCTGTTTTTAAAGGCAGCAATGCAAATTTGAAGTAAGACAATGTAAATTATAGAATGACTTCAACAAGCTATTTTGTGACCCCGTGCTCTTTAGAGCTACTGAGGGGAGTTAACTGTAGTTCTGGTGGGTGGCTAAAACAGTGGAGCTGAAGGAAAATATGTTGTGGGGGTGAGGGAGCCTGGCTGCTGTGATACATAAGTGATGATTTAGGGTTACTGAGGATGTTTGTGTTGCCTTAGTGATGGCTTCCTGGGATTTTTTGGTGGTGTTCACAAGAACTCGGATTGGGCCTTTGTGTGGGGCTGCCAGGCTGCAAATGCAAATGTGGGATATGGGCAAAGTCACCCATATTTCCGCTTGGCTGAGCGCTTCTGGTTGCTTCATGTGAATCCTGCTCAGTTTAGCTCATAAAAACCTCTATTTATTTAAAAGTCTCCAGAACTAACATGTTTTTGTTTTGTTTTGTTTTGTTTTGTTTTAGATGGGATTTGGATGATGCAACACACAAAACCGAGAATGCTTGTGTTTATTTTGTCTTTAAGGACTTGTCCAGCCAGCATCTGCCACTGTTTCTGCCTGCATGAGCAGTGATTGTCTGCTCCATCGACTTGCTGGCTCCTTCAGGTAGGCAGATGTACGTTGATAATGGACAGATCCTTCAACCAGAAGACAGAAGCTAGTGTCTCTGAGTTTGTTTTCCTTCATGAGTAGGAATTGTTAACCTATAGTGATGCTGGAGAGTAAGGGAATCAGCAGGAATTCTCTTCCATTCTTTGGATTCATCTGGTAGACCCTACGGAGAGATGGGCACCTGCTGGGGTTGGGGTACACAGATGGGGTCTGGTGGCCAGCGGGCTGTGAGAGTGCTCTCCTGCACCTTGAGCCCCAAAACAGGCTGCCGGTGGCATCTGCTGTTGTGTTCAAAGACAACAACCACCCCTACCACCTTCTCCCATGGGTTTGGTGCCAACAGCATGGGTCTGGTGGTGCAGCAGAGGGGTGGCAGGAAGGTCCCGGCTCCCTGGGAGAAGCAGGAGGAGCCTCAGTGCCTGCAGATTGCTGTAATGCAGCTTTCTTGGCTTGTAAAGCATCCAGCTCTTTGGCTATTGTTAAGTAAGGAACATTTTTCAAAAAGACTTATGTTGTTTGTTTTAAGCTTTTAATTGACTACTGTTTATATGATTATATATGAATGAAGGAAGAAAAAAGTTTAAAAAATGCCCCAGGTTAACCCACCATAGCATGGAAATACGCCTCAACTGTTTATAAGTGCTCCTTGTTTTGCATTCAGAGTCCGGATCTTTGACTTCCTTTTGGACTATTCTCCACTGGAAATGAGTGCTTGCTGCCAAAATAGTCCACCTTTTCCTGAAAGATTTGGTATTAATAGTTTTGACAGAACATCTTGTTCCTGTGCAATACAGGAGTCGGTCTAGCAGTTGGTCCTGAAATGGGGTACAATGCAGTTGCATAGCTATTTTATTTTGAGATGAAATATCTGCTGCTTAAATAGAAACAAGTTGGAGCTTATGTTGCTCGTAATGCAGACTGTATCTCCAGAACTGAGAGGAAAGCATCAGTTTTAATGGTGCATCAGATTGCCGTGCTTGCTTTCTTTTAAAGAAAGAGTGATTTTTATTAAAGCACAGTACAAGGCTTGCAGTATTTCTGAAACACTGTGTTTCAAGCCTCCAGAGAGGTTTTTCCTCTCCCTCCTTTCCCTCTCCCTGCAGCTTCTGTGTGCGTGGGCAGCTGCCATGCCAGCACTGTGCCCCCTGCACGTCCTGACCCAGCACCAAGCCGGGCACACTCGCCACAGCAAGCCTCTGCACATGCCTTGGCTAAAACACTGTCAAGCTTAGATGCTCTTGACCTAGCACACATAATAGGAGTGATCCCAGACTTGGCTAAACGCTGCATTGGCAAGGCTTGTGACATCTCTTAATTTATTCGTTCTTGGTTTTCATTGTTGGATTTCAGTTGCTGTTTTTCACTTGCAGTCACAGTGGCCGTGTGACAAGGGATGAACGATCTTTGATAAGGGTTATTTGTTTCTTGTGGTAGGCAAAAAAAAAAATGCAATTTGTATTCTTGTAAGACTTTTCCCAAGTGGAGCTCAGTAATTGTTGCTGTAGACTCAGTGAAGTGAGTGCCATGGCATTGTGTGCACCAGCACACCAAGCAACTCCTACATGCTTTAAGGCAATTTTTCTTTTGCACTGTATCTGTGCTTCCTGGGTGGCTGCACACAATTGTTGCTATATATTATTTTATTTTTTAGCACCTAAACAATATTGTAATTTATTCTCCTTGGCAAAGTTTTCTCTGCCCTCACAGAAGATATGTGTATATATCAGAAATGCATCCTCTTTCCTTTTCTGTATTTCACAGCACAGCACAGTATTAGACACTTTGAGGGAGTCAAGAGAACTGGTAAAATCCTGTAACTTCCTTTTTTTTTTTTTTTCCCATAACAACTTAATTTCTCCTAAATTAATAGTGTGTTCCAAAAAATCAGTTCAGGTAGGCTTCAAACAGCTACTGTTATGTGCTATAGAAAACAGGTCAGCATTTTCAGGATCTGCAGAATTTCATAATTTTTGTAACTCTATTGTTCTCAATATTTATTCCCTTTCTCAATGCCATCACCATGTTGGGTCTGTGCTTCTGTTGCGCAAGTATAAATGAGTTCCCAAGTCAAACAGAAACTTGTTTTGTACTTATTGACCGAGCAAAATCAGGAAGAAGATACATGGAATATCTAAAGCTGAGATGATACAATTTGTTTTAATAACAACAAGGACATAATCTTCTTTTCCTATCTCAAAGTTTTATTTACAAAGAACCTTTTGTAAAGGAAACAGACTGATAATTACAGAAAGCATGAAGTGCCATTTGAGAGGGAACGATAAGGGGCGAGGGCTGGGAAGGAGTGCGGTTAGTTCTGCTGGTAGCTCACAAATTGCTTTGCTGATAGTGACCTTGTGTGTTAAGAGGATGATAACTCAGGATGAATGCACACAAAGTGGAGCGAGGGACAAAGGGAAAACCAAGAGGATGCAGGCTCTGGCCCTGGTGTTACCAGTTATTACATCTGCAGGAGAGTTATGGAAATGACAGAGTCTCAGCACCCATGCCCATGGTCCCATGATTCTCCACCAGCTGCTCACCCTGGCCCATGGCTATCTCAAGGTTTTCCTGCTGATTTGCAGAAATGTTTCATGACTGCATGAAGGACAGATTTGTCTTTTCACAATAGACCAATAGAAGCATATTTCTCTGAGACTGTACTGTAAATCAGAAGATGGAAAGCAGAGGGATGTCTGCTGCCAGGAGTTCATAGAATCATGGAATCATGGAATCATGGAATCATAGAATATCCTGAGTTGGAAGGGACCCACAAGGATCATCGAGTCCAACTCTTGCCTCCTCACATGACCACCTAAAAATTAAACCACATTTCAGAGATCATTGTCCAACCACTTCTTGAACTCTGACAGGGTTGGTGCTGTGACTGCTTCCCTGGGGAGCCTGTCCCAGTGCCTGACCACCCTCTGGGTGCAGAACCTTTCCCTAACCCCCAGCCTGACCCTCCCCTGTCCCAGCTCCATGCCGTTCCCTCGGGTCCTGTCGCTGTCCCCAGAGAGCAGAGCTCAGCGCCTGCCCCTCCGCTCCCCTCGTGAGGGAGCTGCAGGCCGCCATGAGGCCTCCCCTCAGCCTGCTCTGCGCTGGGCTGAGCAAACCAAGGGACCTCAGCCGCTCCTCATACATCTTCCCCTCTAGACCCTTCCTCATCTCTGTAGCCCTCCTTTGGACACTCTAACAGTTGTATATCTTATACTGTGGTGCCCAAAACACGGAGCAGAGCAGGACAATCCCTTCCCTTGCCCAGCCGGCGGTGCTGGGCCTGAGGCACCCCAGGGCAGGGTCGGCCCTTTGGGCTGCCAGGGCACGCTGCTGGCTCATGTGCAACTTGCTGTGACCAGAACCCCCAGATCCCCTTCGCTGGGGCTGTTCTCCAGCCTCTCGCCCTCCAGTCTGTACATATAACCAGGGTTTCCCTGTCCCAGGTGTGGAATCTGGCACTTGATCTTATTAAATTTCACATGGTTGGTGACTTCCCAGCCTCTAATTTGTCAAGATCTCTGTGCAAGGGCTCTGTATCCCCAGGGGAACCAACAGCTCCTCCCAATTCAGTATCATCTGCAGAGTTACTTATTATGTATTCAAGTGTTGTGTTCAGATCATTTATGAAACCACTGAAGAGAACTGGCCCCAACATTGAGCCCTGCAGAACCCCACTTGTGACTGATTGCCAGGCTGATTTACTATAAGCTTTTGAGCCTGATCCATCAGCCAAAAGTTCACCCATCGCATTGTGTACTTGTCTTGCTGTATGTTGGATATGTTGTCCAGAAGGATACTGTGAGAAATGGCATTTAAAACTTTGCTGAAATCTAGATGAGTAATCTTGTCAAAAAAGGAAATTAAATTCATTAAACAGGACTTTCCCCTTGTGAACTTGTGTTGGCTATGATCAATGACTGCATTGTATTTCAATTTTTTTCTCATTAACTTCCAGAATAATCTTCTCCATAACTTTACCAGGCACTGAAGTGAGACTGACAGGCCTGTAATTGCTAGGGTCTTCTTTCATGCCCTTCTTTCTTGAAAATTTGAACGTTTTGCCAGCTTCCAGTCAGATGGGACTTCTCCAGATTCCCAAGGCAGTCGAAAAATAATTGAGAGAGGTCTCCTGATACCATCAGCCAGCTTCATCAGTACCCTGGGATGAATCCCATAATGATGGTGAGAAGAGAATTTCTTGCATTGGGTGTTTAAAAGGATGCAGCAGTGTCTGGTCACCCCTCAGGGTGCGTTAAAGACCTGTGGATGAATAGAACTGCAAGCCTGAATTTTCACCTTTTCTTAATCATGTCTGAAGAAGTAGCATCTATTTTTTATAGTTAGCAACACCTACCAGAGGAGAATGGCATGTCGTGGTTTGTAGCTTTTTATAATCTAGAACTATGTTTGCAGCCCTCTGTACATTTCTCTCATCTTTTCTCTCTCTGAAAATAGCTTTTGAGCAGCACAGAGGCTGTATGGCCAAATGGTTCATACAACACAGCAGAGCATCTCACTTCTAGGGATAAGAGCCCATCTCACATTGATTTCACTGGAAGCCAGGCTGAGCCCACAGGAAAAAAAAAAAAAATCAGCAGGATAAAGTAGATTGATTTTACAAAACAGCACTTCTCAGTCTGAAAAGGACTTCTCTGAGCGCAGTGAACACATCTCCAGCCAGGATGTGGAGCTGCTCCTTGCCCTGCTGGACAGGAGCAATGCACACCCGGCGAGGTGCGCAGGCACCAGGGCAGGCTCACCTGGGCTGGGCTCCTCTCCTCACGCAGGGCTCCCCATGCTCCTGCTGGGCTGCAGGCAACGCAGGGCAAGTCTAAAAAAGCACGAGGATCTCACTTCTCTGTTTGCAGTAGTTTCCAGAAGCATCAAAGTGGCCTGTGGTAGAATCCCCTCCAGCATCCTCACAACACCTCCTCTTCAGCTGAGCTGTTTTCCACAAAGCCAGATCCAAGCAATTCTCTTCTCAAAGCAGGACTCGCTAGCTCCTTTTTACTTCCTTTCTATAAACAAAGATGAAGGGAACTAACAAAACTCTCAGGAGTATTTATTAATCAACCAGTTTGCTAACAGGCAGAAGGATGATCATTTTGTTATAAGAACTGAATGTTTCAGCATAAACGTTATCTGAAACTCTTTGCTGTCTGCATCCCCTGACATATAAATAGCACTGCAACATGGCTACTAGGTGATACTTTTAATGCAGCATTCAAAACAACGTGCTTATTTAGGTTAGATGGAAAATCTAATAAGGACCTCCATTGTTATAATAAAACATAAATGCCAGGTATTTCTGTCCTCCATATGGAGGGGATACACTTTGATATGTGTGCAGTGCTGCTCAGGTGGGTGGGACTCTGACGCCATTGGCATTGCTTGCTGATAGAAACAAGGTTTTTGCTTAATCCTGAGTTGTCTGCAGAGGAAATAGCTTTGTGGGAAAAAAAACAAAACAACCCCTCCCCCCAAAACAAACAAACAAAAAAAACCTGAGCAACCAAGTAATTATTTCAGATTTGTGTCTTCTGTGTGAAGTTTAAAACCTCCAGCTGTTTTTCTAGAGCTAGGAGACAGAAAACAAACAAAAAAATGTTGAAATTTCTCTTGTGTTGGAAACATGAGGTGGTGATGTGCCTGAAGCACCAGGGATCCTTGTTCCTGGGCACTGAGCTGTGTGAGGGTCTGAAGGATGCTGATTGAAAGATTCTGTTTTGGATACTGGTATCTGACCTAAATTCCTTGTGCTCAGAGAAGCAATATCTCACCTGCCTTGTTACTTTAAAATGAGTTGGTTTGAGGGGCCTTTTCAGGTTTGGTTTGGACCACAAATAAAAAAATCAGATGCAACTCTTACTTGTTCTACTCTAACCTTCCTCTCCAGGGCTGTGTCTTGTCAGAGGCACTGGGAGACACAAAGTGGGAGCTGAGTTACTGCTGATGCGCCATGGAGGTGCTCAGTGGCAGCAAGGACATAGTGATGCTTGTCTCACCAGCCACACGTGGATGGAAACCCATTGTGGTTAATATATATATTTCAGAATGGCCTTGGACTGCAATTACAACCAGGTGGATTGAGTAGTGCAGGAGTAAAAGAAATAGCATGAAGTATAATAGCAAAAAGAGCAGTTAAGCATGGCGTTAGAGTTACCAGTCCCTGTGACTTCTGAGGGCTCCTGAGAAGGAAGCAGCAGGAAGACAAAGACTTGGATGTTCTGGTTGACCCCAAACTGAGATGAGCAACAGGGTGCAGTAACCACTGGAAATCATGTGAATCAGTAGGAATATCAGTGTGGGTGTGCCAAGCCCTTTGAAAGTGGATCTGGGGTACCAGAGGCTGCTTTGATCCTGTAGCTCAAGCAAGACCTGAAAGGGGCATGAGGGTGGAGGGAGCTGGCAGGATGCTCAGCGGCACCAAGGCTGGGAGGAGATGGCAGTGCTGTCTGTAGGCAAGGCGGTCAGCACCAGCTATTGGAAAAGGAGGAAGCTGACCCAAGGGCACCGTGTATAAGTGCCATAAATAAAGTATCTCACAGCTTTCAGGGAAGGTGGTAATTATCAGAGCAACCAACCTAAGTTGTTCTCAGATGCAACAAGGGTTGTTGCAAGGATCCTGTAGCTATCTGAACTGCAACACAGGGGTGTAGACTTGCTGACTTGGTGCCTTTCAGTCACACGGTTTGTTTCTAAGTTTCAAGTAATACATAGAGTAACACAAGTAATACATGCTAACTATGAGTGTATGTAAAACTGTGTATGGGCTTCTGCATGTCTGTGCAGGCAGGAGGAGAAATGATGGATACCGCAACTAAAAGTGTTTACGTGTCTATAATTAACATCACAATCTTAAGCTGTATCTGCTTCATTGAGCACCTTTGTTTTAGCAGTAATAAATTCTCATTTGTTGTAACACCCTGCAACCAAGAACAAGGGAAGGCGACCACATCCTGCATGACTTCAGTAGTGTGCACTGGCAAGTGCTGCTGAGCCCAGCGGTTTTACATCTGTTGGACTCTGAGAGCTTTAGATGCTGTGATCAGTCATAAGTCTAGTGGGTCACTCTCATTTCCTTGTCCAATCTTTTTTTTTTTTTTTTTTTCATTGATTTTTATTTTATTTGCTCTTTCTGAAGTGTAAGAACACCGTGTAGCCACAGCTAAAGAAATGCTGGTGAGGAAAAAGGACTCCTCTGGTTCCAGGCTGAGCTTTTTCTCACAGCTGTTTTATGAACAGTCGTTGTGTTTCTAAAGCAGGTGCTGGGAACTCAAAACTTGGCAGAGAACCCTTTTCTAGTTCATCTCCTTTTTAGCTGACTGGTGAAAAATGCAGTGTGTTGGATGCTTGTCGTATGCTATTTGAAACAGGGCTTAAAACCATCCTTCTTGACCATGAGCTGACCCCCCTCTCTGGCTTCTGTCTCACCAAGGGTCCTTGGTCAGGTGTGTGCTGGTGGAAGCCTTGCAAGGAATCGTGGCTGCTCTCGTGTAGCATATCCATGGCAGAAGTAAAGTGTTTTCTTTCCAAAGGTGTCCCCTGCTTGCTTCGGAGCAGTAACTGCTACAGGAAAGCAGTTGCATTCTTGTCTGCTGTTGTGGAAAGCATGGAGCAGGGTGAAGCTTCAGGCTTAGCCCCACTGACCGTGGAAAGCAAATGTAAAGTCAGCAAAATATTGAACAAGATCTTTCATCTGTGTGAGCCTGTCTGCTAGCTAATGAGCTGTGTGCAAAACCCTGCTCAAGGGATTTGAGGATTAAAAATGAAAGCATCAGTGTCTGGGAAAAAATGAAGCCAAAGTGGGACATTCCTTGTGGGGGGCGCATCGGGGAGAGGAGGTGGAAGAAATGACCTTGCAGTGAGTCCTTCACTTTTTGTAATTGCCACCAATTCAGTCTTCCATTTCTTTAACTGTTGTAGATCTGAAACGTGATTTGCATTGTGCTCATCTGCTAAAATTAGGGTGGAATTGAGCTCGCTTCCCTGTAGGCAGGAATAGAGTACGTACATACTTTTTTCTTAAATAAATGAAAAAAACGATGACTTCTGACTGTTTGTGAGGTTGGTGTAATGTTTGACTGTGTTTGTTAAACACTGGTAATGCTTTTGTTGCATCTCTTCTTCCAGTGCTGTGTTACTCCTATCCTGCTACCTACTATTTTGTCAGCTCTTTCCCGGGGGAGGTTTCTCTGGAGAGTATTTATCTTCCAATTAGCAAACTTTTCTTTGCAGCTCTGCCGACTGATTTATTTTGCCCAAGCAAAGAACAAGTTGAACATGCGGCATGGCAAATGTAGGAGTGAGGCAGCAAAGACACTTCAGAAGGTGTTGCAAGCATTTTTATCCCAGATACTTGCCTCGAGTCTGCACAAAAACCTTTGCCAAGGGCAGGTTGCTGGCTTGGCAAATCTGGTGATCCTGCACCTCGTGGCACGTGCTGTGGTGTTACCTCCTGCCCAGGAGCAGTGCAGAGCCATCGAGGGCCTTCTGCATGCATTGCTTTCCCATTTCACTGGTAGGGATATTAATGGCAGCATGGCCGGGGGCAGCTTTAAAAAGACGTCGTGGTGTCCAGATGTATGGGTACAACAACCCCAGTAAGTTCCTACATGTCCAACACAGCTGGGGATGAGGGCATGGAGGTGTTTAGGGCACCTTCATGTGCTGGCCCAGCAGGGTTCTTCACGAGGACTTAGGCAAGAGTGGTGTGCGGGACAGAGCTGCTGCTTTGGGCTTTGTGCCCCTCTGATCTGCCCAGGCAGCCACAGCATTTCAGAGCCTCTTTGAGGATGTGGGGAGCTGGTGCTGAGCTGGGGAGTGGTTCGGAGCAGCAGCCTGCTGGGCTGTGCTGGGCTGTGCTGGGGCTTTACCGGGCTGTGCTGGGGCTGCTGTCTTTGGCAGTGGCCAGTACATTATTTTCACTTTTTTGCCAGCATCTTCTGTCTCCACAGGGCACAAAAGGTGGCTCCCAACAAGCCAGACCCTGCTGGCTGGGATGACACTGCAGGTTGTGCTGACAGAGGGCAAAAGTATATTCACACCTGTCCTAGGTTCTGGTGTGATCACCAGCATTTGTCATCCCCTTTATTTCCACACGGAGATATTATAAATAGTGGCACTCCTTTTCGAGTGCATTTTGCACTGTTCCTCGTCTCCTCTTCAAAGGCATTTTGAGTAAACAACCTTATTTTAACTAAGCAGATGGAAGCCTTTTTATAGCTGTCGAGGCATTGGCAATGTACGCACACCTCTGTTCTGCGGTACGGTTTTCTGCTGCATGAAGGAAATGTCCTAGGCCACTAAGCAGTGGGTTCAGCCCATCCCACCTCAGGGACGGCAGATTACCAAGGTCAGAATATTGCTGAATGGGTTTTACAGCCCTCCAGAGGCACCATCGACTGGCTTGTATTGACTTCTCTTGCTGCTCGTTAGGAGCTGTTATCTGGAAGCTGAAATTACAGCAGAGCCATCTGTCTTCCTAGGGAACGGCACTGGGAAACACAGGAATCTGATGCGAGCCCGCCTTGCATGGTGCTTCTGTTGTGGGTGATGCTCACCTCGTGCTGGAGCCTCAGCAGTGACACTCGGACAACTGCTGCTTCTGAAGGAACGTCCTCCCGTGGTGCAGGACGTTTGGCGCTGGTGGCACAGTAGGTGATGGTGTCCCTGTTTCACTGTGGGCAGCTGAAGGTCTCTGACCATCTCCTCTGATCCTGCAGAACCACATTCTGGGCTCCATCTAAAGGATACTCTTGCTGAGTGAATGTGTTATTACAAATGTGTTATTACAAAATTTAATTTATCTCTGCAGAGCACCGGCACGCTCACCTTGGGCAAACACACAGGTGCTTCAAAAGCTGCCTCAGCCTCATGAGCTTGGACCTGCCACCTCTGAGCTGACACCATGAGCATCTTCCCTGACGTTGTTTTGGACCATCTCAGTGCTTGGTTTGGGGGTGACACCAAATCCCCAGGTCCACCTGCCCTTGCAGCTCTACCATGAGTGGCTGGGGGGGGGTCTCATCACACCACGGGCTGTGATACCTGTTGCTGAAACTCAAGGCTCTACCTGGAGACCTTCGTAGGGTTTGTAATTTTCTGAGTGACTGTGAGAAGTTCAGGAGCATGAGGTACAGAGGCAGCCTTGCTGAGCCGCGTTTGGGTGGAGGGCTGGGTGTCTTGTTCTTGAAAGAAAGAGGTCAACGAGGCGGAGACAAGAGGCAGCAAAGCGCCAGGCACAGATGCACAGGGAAGATGTCCCCGAGCAAGAGTCAGGAGCACCCCGAGGGGCTGCTGTGGGCTTGTGTCAGAAAGGGGTGCAGAATGGGAGGATTTGGGACATCCGAGGACAAGACGAGTGCCAACGAACACAGCTCTGAGTGCACAGTGCCACGGGTCCTCCTTGGGGCTGCTTTTCCGAGAGGTTTGGGCAAAGCTCTTGAAGAACCACAGGTCCCGGTAAGTAACCTGCTCTGCAGCTGCTTTGAGAGATAATTTGCAAAGCAAGTTCGTCATCCCCTGCACTCCTCGCAGGGGTGGTGCAGGGACGGGGTGGCAGCTGGGCACTGCTGGATCTGGCAGGACTCGCTTCCTTCAGAGCACATTAACAGGAGAAACATCATTAGGTGGTGTCCACCTGAACCCATCTCTCATCCCGTTACATCCGTAGGAGATGGAACTGACATTTGGGGCCACTCTTGAGGAGCTCCTTCAGTGATTTTGCTGCCTCTAGCCCTGTGCAGGAGCAGGCGTGCATCCCTGAGGTCTCCAGGTTCTGCCTGAGCTGGAGGAAAGGACCTGCTCCTTCTGGGGCTGGGTTATCAGGTGCAAGTTAATGACCTGGGCAGCTCTTGTATGAAGGGAAAAGACAAAGGGGAGGATGAATAAAACATCGTTATTTTGCCAGGCGGAGTAGCTTGAGGTACTTTTGTTGTCTGGTCTCTTGCCCATCACAGAAGCATTCATGAATTTCCAGCTTTGTCAGGAAAATATTACTTTTTTCGCTGCTGATTACACTCCTGGTGTGAACCGCATAATTTCTTACTCAGATTATTATAAGAAGATTATTGTAGCCATTTATTTTCTGGTTAAACTGGTGTAAATAAAACAATTACACCGCACTGATTGAATTTTCTCTTTAATGCACGAAGCACAGATGCGGAATACACAGTTCATTAAAAAAAATGTTCCCAAACCCCCATCAAATTTATACTAGAAAATGATCAACAAAACCATATATTCCTTGCTATTTGTTTGGGGAGAAAAACACAGCAGGGCCATATGCTGTGTAGAAGCCCACATCATACGGGGAATTCACGCGAGCTAATGAGCTGCTGTTACGTGCTAAGGGACACGGGGCTGTCCCTTTATTCCCACCAAGGGCCTTTTGGTGTTCAAGCTCATTATTCCCGCTGATAAGGAGACAAGGGGAAGGCAAGCCCTAAATGACGGTGCAGATGCTGAAAGGGTTGTACTGCTTAGTTTTTGAAATATGGGGATGAGGAAGGGGGGTCTAGGTAAGAAATCTCCGGTGCTGGTTGCTTCTGGGCTTGAGGAGCAGAGAGCGCCTGATCCAGGGCTGCTGTGAGCGAGCAGAAACCTAACTCGTTTTGAGCACACGATTACACGTCTGCTTTGCTTCTTTGATGAAGGCTTATACGGCTCGGCTCTGCTTCTTTTGATGTTAATTTAATTCTCATCGGCCTTTTGTTGTAGCTCAGGGCAACAGACAGCAGTTCCTTGCAGGGTGATAAATAGCAAGCAGCCGCTCTCGCTCCTGCATGAAAACGAAGTCGAACGGCTCCTTTGCAGCTGTGGCAGGGCTGGACATGCCACCCTCAGCTTCCTTGTGAGCCAGTTGTCCTGCGTGGGCAGAAGTGAGGAATCCCCTGGTACACATTGGAAGGCCCTTCGGTAAATCAGGACATGGAGGTGACTCCTCGTGGCAGGTTTCTGGGTAGGTGAGAAGCAGGTGACGTTTCCTCTGCCTGTTAACGACGTGAAATGCCTTCATAAATTTTGCCCAAGTGCTTAATGGCCTCAGGAAGCTGCAGCTTGTGGTGAGCTTTCCGGTGAGTAGTGCTGGTGCCTCCCTGGTGTTGAGGGGCTAGACGTGATTAAATCACACGTGAAACATCTTCGCCCTGAGTCACCTAGGGCTGATTAGTGTGAAATAATTTAAGTTGTAAAGCAGAGACACACCACATCTCATCTTTCCACTTCTGATGGTCATATCTGGTGGATATTTGGGGTTTTCCACCTGCTCAGCAAATGACATGGAAACAAATGGCCACGTACACTTCTCTTGCTATGCGCATTCTCTCTGTCCCTGCTCTCTCCCTCCACCAATAATTTGGTAAAGGAAAGGAAAACATTCAAACATTTTTGCCATTAGTAGGTCCACCATTATTGTGCATCAGCTCTCACATTGCTCAAGAAGTTTTGCCCAAAACATGTGAGATAATTAATGTTATTAGCATTACATCAGAGTGTGTCTGGAGAAACAGAGGCTTTCGTGGGCTACACAGGTGGTGAAAGGACATAATTAAGTACTGCCCTGTGTCAGGGCCTCCTGACCTGCCTGAGGCCTGAGAGATCAGCTTTGGAAGAAAGGATTAGAGTAAGGAGCTTTCAATTTCCACTGCTTTGCTCATATAATGGCCTGGACCACTACAGGAAGCTGTTCTACCACTTCCAAATGCTGTATTAAATGGAATGGTTTTCATCAAATCTCTTTCATGCTGCTACAATTCAATGTACAAAATGCACCGAAGAGGCTGGTGGCCTCCATGGGACACGGAGCATCCTGCAGGGCATGGAAGCTGGAGGGAAAGCCCTCCAGGCAGGGGGCAGAGCACACCAGGCCATGGGGCAGCTGCTGGAGCTTGCTTTTAGCATCCCACTCTCCCCTTCCCAAAGACATAATTCATCATCTTTATAATAGTGTAAATTGCAAACTTTTCGCTTAAGTTGTAGCAGCAGCAAAAACCTTACTCTGGGTTGCCCAAAGGCTGCAGAGGAAGGTCGTGTAGATGCATTAAGGAAGAGAAGAATAGCTTAATGTTTCCTTTGGCTGGTGAAGTTGGCAGATATTTGGGCTCTTCTCTGTCGGGCAATTAAAAAGATGGATTTAGGCATTTGATGTAGGCTTTGTGACTTACAAAGAGCATACGCACAGGATTTTTTTATTTTTATTTTTATTTTTTCCAGAGGGAGTGGGAATGAAGCAGAGGCTGGTTTTAGTGCTCCAGGTCCTGCTTTGGCTGACAGTTCTTCAGCAGGAGAGCTGCTTTGCTTGTTTTCTCTCAGAGGTATATTCCCAGCTCTTCTCTTGCTTCTGCTTGACTTTCTGATACCCCCGAATTTCTGCTGTACCTCAGGCATTTCTCACCTGCCTGTGTGTGACCTGGGTTTTCCTGGGGGTCCCTCGTTTCTGTTACTGGGCCCCACGAGTTGACTGTGACTGCATCTGACTTTGGGCAGGGACGAAGGCTTGCTCTCACGCAGCCAGGTCTCAGCCTATACAGCCCTGAGGCACAGCTCTTGTTTAGCTGCATTTCCCCCAAAGCAGCAGGGATTGCTCACTTGCGTGGGAGCTGAATTTGAGCTGCCCACCTGCCTACACTGGTAAAAGTATAGTTTTTCAGGCATATTGTCCTGTTGCTGTTTCAGTCCCTCCTCTTCCCCAGCACTTACACACTTGCTGGCACCCTGTGCCTCCGTCCTTTCTCCAAAGACATCTGCTGACTGCTCAACTCACAGTCTTTCTATGCCAGTACCATCTCTCCTGGGCTGATATACCTCTGAGAAATGGAGGAAAACACAAAATAATCAGAAACGGAATGATCTGCTAACTGAGAATGAGACTTTCTAGCTTCTGTTGCTCGGCAGGCGACTTATGCCCTAAAGCTTGCAGCTTTATTGAGGTGCATGTGCAAAGCGTGCGAGAAAATTGCTCTGCCTTTGCCAGAGCTTCAACTTTCCAAACAGACTGGGCGAGCGCAGTGTGGCCGTGTCTGGCCAAGGAGACCCAACAGCACCAAAAGGCATTATGATTACTGAATCAGTAAGCACTTTGTTGCTGCTAGCCTGCTGTGAAACTTCCAAAAAGCATTTAATGGACTTCTGAGATGGATTTCCATTGCTCTGTGATCGGTATCTTTCTTTCCCGGGGTTTTGCTCTCTGCCTGCTCTCCTTTGTGTGTGCTGCCTTCCTCTAGGCAGAGCAACCTCATTTCTCCCCACCTGATCTTTGTGCCTCACTGCTGCTCTGCAAACCTTTTTCTTTACAGTGCCCTCTGTGTTTTTCATTCCATACCAAACTCGTCTCCTTTTGGAAATTCGTACTTTCCTCATCATCGGATTAAATCCTGATGAAGATAGGAAGATCTGATGTGCTGGTTCAGCTTCGTAACAGCTAAGGAGTCATGATCAGTGTAAGTGATCAAAAATGAAAGGCGAAGAGAAGCAGTTGGCCTTATTCTTGCACTATCATCAAAAATGTATATTGCATCTTTGACTCTGTGTTTTCCTTGGGAGTTGTGTAGAGAAATGTTGATGCTATGAATGGAACTACAGTGCTTTTGTGAAAGGCTGGAGAAAAAACAAACACTTACAACATCAAACATTTTGGCTGGAAGGTTGGTGATTCACAGCTCTTACATTTTTTTTTTTTAATCCTAAAGAAATACCAGCACAAGGCATGCTCGAAGTAGAAACCATCATAATGCAAAATAATGCAATTCCCTATGTCTGCAGAGATGGTCAATATGCCGTTCATTGCAGTTGCCATAGAGATGCAATATTATCTTCTTAGCTCAGTTATGTGCACTGAATTCTAATACATTTAGAGGAATGGTGCAAGTTAGTAAAAGTCTTTACCGTCCCCAAAAAGCTTTTCTTGCTGATCCTTCAAATAGCATTTGAAGAGTTAGTCTGATGCACAGATTCCTCCAGTTTGAGTAACACGCGGGTACAGAAAGACACGGTGAATCCCAAGTGTTTAAATGGTCTGACACAGCTTTCAGCTTTGCTTCTGAAGGATGCTGTTGCACAGAGCTGCACTGGCTTTGCTAAAACAAGATGTGAGGGGAAAGGAGGAATGAGAGCAATGGAGAAACAAACCTATAGCATCCCAGCCCCAAAATGTTTGCAGTTCCTTTCACGTTACCTGCAACTACACATGGCTAATAGCTTTCAAAAGGCTAACCAGCTATCAGTAAGTCTCAGCTACGCTGCCAGTGGTGCAGCTGCTTTCTGAAATGGGCATTTAGTGGAAATAAATGAGCTGCGTGGCACTGTCCTGAGGTTCCCTGTGGATCCCAAGTGGGTGTCCTAAGGTAGGAGGGCAGGCACTCCTTTTCTGACCAGTGTGGAGCAGGCAGAGGGGGAGAAGTTCATGAACACAAAGAATTTCTGCAGACATTGATGATGCAAATATATGCAAAAAAAAAAAATGCAAACAGGCCAAAAAAATGCAAGCAGACCTCTTTCTCTCCAGGTTTGAGCAGGGCTCCTCTCACCAACCTGCCAAGCAGTGAGGTGGCCACTTGCCCCACAAGGCACGTGCTGACCCCCCTCAAAGTCTGCGTGCAGAAATGCCCCTGTGATGGACTAAAGCTTGCATTTCACTGTCACTTTCCATCCAGGTCGTTGTGCTGCTTTTATGTCTGCATGCACCTTTCTCAGTGCGTGCAATGACAAATAGCAGCTGACAGAACGTTGGCACAGTCCTGGCTGGAGGGGTGGAAGAGGTATTTCTCTTCTTGAAGGCGAAGAGCTTAATGCTCGTTGGAGGGTTTTCTCTGGCAGGTTTTTGGTGCAAGCGGCTGTGCAGGACCAGTGATGCTTGCTCGGGGTGGCAGGTCCCTCTGGGGCTGCATTGCCCTGGTTGCCGTATCCCACCGTGCAGAGCCAGGCTGTGCCCAGCTGTGCTGACAAAGAGCCTGCGGCCCCTTCCACCCATGCCGTGCCATGCCAGACACCCCTGGTGCCACACATACCATGTGAAAACCAGGGGGTTGCTCAGCACGGCAGCTCAGCACGCTGCCCTCCAAGAGCCTGCCCTGCTGCAGTACCCACCAGCTCTGCGAGGAGGTAGGCACGGGCTGCACCAACTGTTCGGCTTTGTGCAAAAGCCTGTTTTAGGCTCAGGGCAAGCCTCTCCTCCAGCCCACAGTGCCCCAGACTCTGGGGAAAGTAGAAACGTGTACCGAGGGTTTGGTGGAGCTTTCTCTGCTTTCACTGCTTGGTGAGAGGCAGGCGTGGCCGCGAGCATTTCCTCCTGCCAGGGTGCCGTGGTGCAGGGCGCTCTCGCTTCCTGTGAAACTGAGCTTATGGTGCTCAGAGTACGGCGGGGTGGGTTTTCTGAGTAATTGATTTGATAGCTATTTGATAGCTGTTTTCATAAATGGTGAGTGACAGATCACTGGACCATACTGGCTCCTGTTGCTAGAGCCAGGCTATTCCCTGCAGGCTGAGGACAGCCTGGCCCGAAAGAAGAGGAAATAAGCGTACTTTATTCAAGGTGACACAAACAAGGTGACACCAGAGGGATTTATGCCTCCCTCTTCCATGCCCCAACCTTCTGCTCTCTTCCCTGAATCAAACTTTCTTTTTAGTAGGCTGGCAGGCATGGTCCGTGCCCTTATCTGAGCTCCAGAACATGTATATGATGTACAGAAAATGTCTAGCCTTGTCTGCTGTGAAAAGTCAGTGGGGGAACTGGGTTTGGTTTTGATATCTGGGTGCTCTTGTCCATAAGACCATTATTTCCTTGTATTAGAACTGCTGTTGTTCGTTTAAGTATTTATATAGCAACTCATAATTCTCTGGTTTTTATTGCCAGGATCATAAATGGTTAAAAGATTGGGCTTAGTCTAGACTGTGAGTGTAGATATGATGCTGAGTTTCCTGTTTCTTTAAAAAGCTTCAATTTGTATCAGCTCATTTAACTTCCTTTGCAGATAATATCAGCCCACTACTTTTTACGTAGGGAGTGAAACACTGGCAGTGCCTGGACGCTGGTGTTGCTTCGTAATGGATTGCAGAATTTGTTTACATTTCCTCTCCTGAAACCATCTGCTAAGAGGATTCTTGACCTTTTTTTGGGGCGGTAATCCAATTCCAAAGGATGGGGCTTAGCAGCTCTGAAGCCCCAAGGTGATGGCTGGCGTGTCTTTGCTGCAGGGAGTTAAATTCAATCGTAGTCCAAAGGGTTATTAAAACTGAAAGCATTTTAGCTATGCAAACTCAGGCTTGCAAGACCCACATGACCCAGCAACGTGTTTTTCTTCCTTGCAATGTGCATTTGTAGAAGAAGGGCGCTTCCCTCCTCTGGAGCCTGCGGGATGTCCAGCACCTCGTGGGCTTCTGAGGACCCCCGCTGCGGAGCAGGACGGTCGGTCCCCAGGGAAGGGCTTGGGGCTGGGGAGGAGCCCAGCGCCCTGCCATGGGTGCTGGGAGCCCTGGCCACGTTGGGATTTTGGGGTTTCCCTCCTGCCTGAGCACAGTGGACGTCCGCAGCCTGCGATCTTGCTGCAGGGATGGCTGGCAGGAGCCGAGGTCTGAGTGCTGGAGCTGACTTAGCAGCGTTCGCTCCGGTCCCCAGCGGCTGTCAGTAAAATCAGTCAGGCCTTGCGTCTGACCTAAATCTATGTGACTGCTGCAGAACTGGTACCCGCGTGGATCAAACGGGGACTTGCACTGCTGTGACTAGCAGGAAGGTCCCCGATCAGCTGGTGGCTGAGCACTTGGCACGTTAGGTGTTCATGGGCAGGATCCCAGCAGAGCTGGGGCTTGGCACCTCGGCGATGGAGCGTGATCCGACCTCCTGAATCCCCCTTCCCTTCACCCCATGATGTCCTGCTGACCCAGGAGAGCCCCCACGGGGGAGGTGGCACCTCTCCCACCTGGGGGTTGTTGCTCTTCTTTGGGCTGTTGGCTGCTGAGCCTTCTGGGGAAAGAGGTGAAGTTAAATGCTGTGGGTTCAACGGACCCAGGGAACCAAAAGCCTGGGGTTTATGTTCAGAAGATTTAATAAGACCAAAAATCCTTGCCAGAAAGTAAGCAGGTTAACATCTAATTTCATTCCTTCTCATCGATCCAACTTCACGTACACCACCAAACAAGGGAAACCTACCTTAGTCCTAGTGCAAAACTGACAGCACTATGCCAGCAATCTCTGCGGCTGTGCAGAAACACACCTAGACGCTTGCCTGACCCACGACTTCATCCCAAACCAGAGAGCACCACGGCTGGTACTGCTGTGTAACGCTGAAGCTGCCTAGCACTTCCCACTAAAACCACTTCTGTTTCTTTTGACTTTGCCAGTTTTGGACAGCTTAGCCCAAAATTTGGCATGCCAGCTGTCTGCCTCGGGCTCAGAAGGTCTGGGAAATTTCGGCAGAAGGACATGTTCATTCACAAGGAAAGGTAAGCGGGGCGTGCAGGTGAGCTGCCCATCTGAGCAGCCCCGGGAGGATTTTCTCTGAGCAGCTCCCATGTCCTGTGTCCGAGAGGCAGCTCTCCATCACCCCGCTACGTGCCAGGGAGCAGCATTCGTGTGTGGTGCCCTTCAAGGGAGGGAAAAAAAGGTGCAGACACTGGGAAAACTAGGATTTTGGAAAACTTCACTGCTGTGTCCAGCCAGAAAAGAAAGCAGCCACAGCTGTGGCAGATGCCAGCTGCCACCAAGGGGTGAACCTAAATGCCAACCACCAGAAAGTGGCAACGAGGTGGGTGGTATCAAGGAAGACCGTGGAGATGAAGCACTGAAAATCCTCATCTCCTTCACTGCATGGGAGTGCACGGCCCTGAGTGTGCTGCTGACCCCTTCCCCTGTGTGGACAGATGCAGGTGGAAAGGGGTTCCTGCTGGGAAGGATATATTTAGGGGGAAATAGGGTTAGGTCCTATTTATGAAAAATTATTAATTTTTGTTGAATTGCTTATGCTTCTCTAACTGCTTTCTCCTCCTGTAGAATAACTCGCTGGCACAGATGAAATTCCAGATCAGTTCTGAAAGAAAGAAGCTCCTAAATTCCTTGACTGCAGTTTAATAGCAGCGCTGATCGCCAGAACTGAAATCCCTTCAAATGCAATTTAGCTTCTGTGTACTGGTGGTGCCATTCCCGGGCTGGCTGAGTGTCACGGAGCTCTGACTCTGGAATTGAAGTGATCATTGCAACCTTTTCTTTTAATCACTTTCTAAATCGTTTCACTTTTGTGTCTCAGGGCACTGTTCTCAGCCCAGCAGTGCCATTAGCGGTGTCCGCCCGGGGCTGGAGGAGGTTTCCATCACCACCACATTTTCAGGATGATGAAAAGGGCTCAGGAGGTGCAAAGCAAAGCCCAGAAATAAACCCAGCAGCTGCCCCTGCTTCCCCAGGGCTTTCTCCTGTCCTTCTGCTCTTCCTCACCGTGAGCATGAGTTGCCCCCAGCTCTGGGAAGGGCCATGGCTGAGCTGTGGCTGCACCCAAGCGTGGGCTTGTGCACTCCAGGATCAGGCACAGGCAGATGTGCCCCATAGCATTGGTTACGAGGCTGGTTTAGGTCTCCGGGTCTTATAAAGGTGTGGGAGACAAGACCTAGTGGGATTTTTGCATCCCGGCACTTACGGTTGTAGAGGGAACAACCTGGGGGTGACCAAGGAACAAGGTAGGGAGAGGAACCGTTTGCTTATTCACAGCAGAAAGAGCGTGTAACCCACAGTGTGATGTCCAAGAGCAGACCAAGGGGCAGATGATCTTTTATTTTGTGTTGCTCTTTCAGCTGCTTGCAGTGATTACTTTCCATTTCCATCTTACAGGCTGATCACTCCTCTATGAGGAGAAATTGAAAGCATATAATTGGAGAACCGGTTGCTGGCTGGGAGAAGTCATTATACCTGTCATCTCAGAGCAGAAGAGTCAGCTTTAAAATCTGAACCTGAACTACCCGGGGACAGATGCTACTCTCAAAAATACATGTACTTTTATTTCTATTTTTTTAAATAAAATTAAATTGAAATAATTGTGGGCAGAATTCAGATAATCAGCGGACTGTCTGATTTGTGGGTGATGGGGGAATTAAATCCTGCAGACCAAAAATGGCACATAAAAAAACCCACTCCGAAGGAAGGATGTATGTAAGGAGGCCAGGCAAAGGCTGGGATGAAAATCAGCTTTCCTGTTAGACGATATCTTTAGGTCTATCTTTTTAAGGAGAGAAGAGACTAATGAGTGCAATAGCAACTGGTAACTAGCTTCTGGCCATTTTAAAGTATCATTGAGCTCTGACGCACTGAAATGAGATTTATTACATCTGCCAGAGTCATGTACAAGAGATCCTCCACGGAGGCTCTACATGTCTGTAGCCCTCATTAGAATATTTCTTTAGTTACATAGTCATCAAATTGTTAATAAAGACAAAATGCTACCCACTCAAAAGCAAACACTTTAAACTAGTTTAGCTGTTGTTGAGATATTTATTTGAAAACATGCAACATCAGTTAGACAATGTTTTGTTTTGGGCAATTTATCCCTCACAGCAGCCTTGATCCAGCAGGAAGAAGGGTGTCAGAAGCTGGTTTTGCAAGAGCTGTGTCTTGAAAGAAACAAATGAGATGAAGCAGTAGTCTTCCTTTTTAAGCAGAAATTGTAAATCGAGTAGAGGTTAGTGTGATCGAGTACTGGATGCTGCTCTAAAAATAAGTTATTTGGGCTAAAGATGTGTCTCATAAGAGCTTTGGAATACATTAAGAGAGTGATGTTGTTGGTTCCAGACTTGCCAAATATTTCTCAGACGAATGTTGAAATCCTCAAGGGCCCTGTTAAACTCTCATGCTTTCAAACCATTCAGCGTGTGGCAGAGTTGAAGGTGCAGAGTGTGGGGACGGAGGCGGTGTCTTGGATCTGATGAGAGTCAGCTCTCTGGCTTCCTTTCACCTAAAAATAGCCTGGCTGTGATCCCCCAGTATCCCCGCACTGCTGCCCCGCACAGCTCTCTCTGGGGAAGATGCTTGGTGGGACAGTGGGAGGGGGACATCTGGTTAGAGCAGAGTAGAGTAGGGTAGAGTAAGGCAGAATAGAATAGAATAGAATAGAATAGAATAGAATAGAATAGAATAG